>NC_089750.1:63989706-64012206 GCF_040412425.1 Macrobrachium rosenbergii
AATGTCCTTTTTAAGGCTTACCTTGAAATGCCAAAGTAAAACAATACTGACCTTCCCTCTCAAAGGAGAACGAGCTGAGATTGAACCAGGTGTGTAGTTCAAGTCGAATGGAACCGGCTTGAAGTGAGATGACGTACCCTCTACGGCTGACTTACGGCTGGGTGTTGTCGCTCCCGGACCATAGATTGGTCTGCCTGGCTGTGAGAAGAGTGTGATACTTGGTTAGGGTAGAGTCCGCGAGTCTCCGGGCAAGGATGACTTGACTCGAGAGGGACTGGCCACTTCTCGCTGGCTGGTTAATGATACCCTGGCTACAACAGGAACAACTGTTGCCTGTTGGAGAATGGGCGTGTACAGTGGGAGGAATTTGGCTTATTTATTTATTTGCTACCTTAGAAGCTCTGATAATTCCCATTTACAGTGCGTAACAGAACCTACAGAGCGCTCTACACCAAAGAAATACTTCCAGTTTTTATAATAAAAAACACACCTTTCTAGTGCTGCATAGAAATTGCGTAGACACCATGATCTTGCAGACTCTTAGGCTTATAGGCCAATACACAGGGAACATACAGAGAGCAAAAGACAGAAATGTCATGCCTTTTCTCTTAGGTTTTTATTTATCCTTATACTGCAAACAAAGTTCCAGTGCTGCCTCCGTTACACCTAACAGCGTGAGTTTTGAACATAAACAAGCAATACCAAAATTCATCTTGGATTTGGTTACTTAATGCGCGGTGCTATATAAAAACTGAATATAAAACCGAAGAATGAGTTGCGTGGGCCGTGCGTGGGTCAAGCTGAGCTCCTTCGGAGTGCCGAAGATTGAAGGCTACAAAGGGGCCAGGCCTGGTATTAAATTTGGAGTCGAGAAAACACTGAGATAAAAAAAAAAAAAGTATTAGGTCTCTGGCTAGGAAATACAAGACTTAACCAAGAAATCTAGTAAGGCGATGCTATACTATACGTCTTTTGTAATCTTGCTGCCAACTTTCTTTTACCAAGAAATAAAAATTTTTCTGTGTGGGTGCGCACACACGAGTGATATCAATTACCACGAATATTGTCTATTAGGTGTTAAATTTGTCGGAAAAGGCTAAAAGGTGGTCAAAATGTGCTCTTGAGACTCCTGAAGAAGTTAAATGCAACGTCTTTGTTTCAGAACCAAGCAATTATTTAAAAAATCAAATTGTTTATAATGTGAATTTTTAGTCAAAGATAAAAAGTGAGCATAGAAGGTTTAGGTGAGACATGAGAATCTTGAAAGAAAATTATGGACTCATTAGTGTGCTAAGACGATATATTACACGAACTGTTAGGAAGTTTGACCTCAGTGCATATCTTTACCTACGCAAAATAAATAAATAAACAAACAAAACAAGTAAAAAATGCAACGAAGTTTCTTCAGCGCAATCGAGTTTCTGTACAGCTTATAATCAAGGCCACCGAAAACAGATCTATCTTTCGGTGGTCTCGGTATAATGCTGTATGAGCAGCATCCCATGAATCTTTAATCACGGCCCGGTGGTGGCCTGTACTATATTGTTGCCAGATGCACGATTATGGCTAACTTTAACCTTAAATAAAATCAAAACTACTGAGGCTACGCGGCTGCAGTCAGGTAAGTTTGATGATTGGAGGGTGGATGATCAACATAACAATTTGCAGTCCTCTAGCCTCAGTTTTCAAGATCTGAGGGCGGACGGACAGACAACGCTGGCACAATGGTCTTCTTTTACAGAAAACTAAGATAATAAGACCAGGAGATAGATCTACTTTCGTGACTACATCCATTTCATAATCTCCGCAACTCTTCCCTGGTGTTAAATTCTTCCATAACATATAGCCATATCTCGTGGATAGACTTATACAAACAAACAGGCAGAGGTAGATGTGTGACCTCCCGTCTAACTTTGTTGTCGAAGGTAATAAGACTTCTCATGTTCAAGATGAGATAAGACATTATCAGAATCTATTTATGTGTATGTGTGATAACACCTTTTCAGACCATTAGTTCTCATAAATAAGAACTAAGAGCAGAGAGAAAGTGTGATAATAAAAATTGAAAGAAAAATGTGATTATAAGAATTAAGAGGGAAAAATGTGATTATAAGAATTAAGAAAGAAAAATGTGATTATAAAAATTAAGAGAGAAAAATGAGACAAAATTAAGAACAGAGAGAAGATAAGATAAACAGCCTGCTAAATTCAGAAAAAAGATGGAATGTTTCTAAATCAGTGCCACATCATGTTAACCAAATGAAGTATTTATTATTCTGTTGCTGTCGCTGTATAGTTGGTATAATCAGGGTGAAGATGCATCTATATTCGTGTATTATTATTTCCCACAAAAAATCGACCAAATTTGTTAGTGTTACACCGCTAAAAGTAACGAAGGAGGTAGCTCTGGAAAAAAAAAAAGTATTCCTTAGTTTAACCAGACCACTGAGCTGATTAACAGCTCTCCTAGGCCTGGCCCGAAGGATTAGGCTTATTTTACGTGGCTAAGAACCAATTCGTTATACCTAGCAACGGGACCTGCAGCTTATTGTGGAATCCGAACCACATTATAGCGAGAAATGAGTTTCTATGAACAGAAATAAATTCCTCTAATTCTTCATTGGCCGGTCGGAGAATCGAACTCGGGCCCAGCAGAGTGCTAGCTGAGAACGGTACCCACCCGTCCAATGAGGAAGTAGGTAGCTCTGGAACTTTGTAACATAAGAATAAATGAAAACTTAGAGATTGAATATGACATTTCGCTGCCTTTGGCTCTGTATATCTTCCCTGTATATAGGCCTATGAGTCTCAAAGATCATGGTGGCTACACTGTTCCTGTGTAATTCTAGAAAATTGTGTTTTTTTATTATAAAATAAAAGTATTTTCTTAATAGCTCCGTGCAAGTTTATTAGCTGGGTGGAAATGACTAAACTTGCTGGAGATGTAAAGTAACAAATACCTTTAATGTTAGTCTAAAAACAAGAAAATTAGTTTTTTTATTATAACTGGTTAAAAATGTCCCAAGTAATATGATTGCAAATTTTAACAAAGGGTCGCGTCGGAAGCAAGCGGCGTAAGCGTAATTGTCAGCAAATTGTCAGAAGCGATTTTATCTTCGTGTTTTCAGGTAGCCCTGATGATGGGAATGGATATATGTATTTTGAAAAAATACCACAGAATCTTTATGAAGTGTAGAGTTAAGTTGAGCCGTTGTTCTCATGTAAGTGGTTAGACATAGTTCAGAAATACTCTTTTATTGAAGTCAGTTTGAATAAAACCGTGTAGAATGTCAGTTTTAATAATCGTTATGCAAGTAACGCCAACGAAGCTTACGAAGTGATACGGAACAGATGCATAAAAAACAACAAAATGGAACAAAAAATGACGATATAGAAAGACTGGAAGCCAGGGTTTTGTATAAAAAAATAGGTACCTTGTAGGGGGGGGCGGGTAGCGCCGTTAGTGCACCTCACTTGGTGCACTGTAGGCATTGCTTGAGGTTCTTTGCAGCGTCCCTTCGGCCGCTTGTCGCAGCCCCTTTCATTTCTTTTACTGTACCTACATTCATATTCGTTCTTCCATCTTACTTCCCACCCTCTCCTAACAATTGTTTAATCGTGCAACTGCGAGGTTTCCCTCCTATTACACCTTTGTAACCTTTTACTCCCAACTTTCTTTTCAGCGCTGAATGACCTCATATGTCCCAGCGCTTGGCATTCAACCTAAATAGTACAGTCTGTTCAAATTAAATAGGAAAAAATAAATGAATAAAAAAAAGCGGCAAAAGACGTTTAAACATGCCACGACAATTATCGAGTTCTTTTTATTATTTCTCATTGCTCCTTTTCTTTGAGCATATTTGTTCTTTTTTCTTTTTATTATTATTATTATTATTATTATTATTATTATTATTATTATTATTATTATTATTATTATTATTATTATTATTATTAATTTCACTTCCTATACATGCATAATTAAAGAGGACATATTTTTTTGAAGCCGAAACAGCACACCTTAGACGAAATGATGTTAGAGTAAAATGAATGAGCAGCAGAATAGAATAGAATATAGAATTCAGACCAAAGGCCAAGCGCTGGGCCCTATGAGGTCATTCAGCGCTGAAGGGGAAAGTAACGCTAAGAAGGTTTCAAAAGCATATCAGGATAAAAACCTCGCAGTTGCACTATGAAACAGTTTAGAGGGGGTGGAAAGTCAGATGGTAGATGAGAATATGAAAAGAGGCACAGTAAAAGAAATGAAAGAGGTTGCAGCTAGGGGCCGAAGGCACGCTGCAAAGAACCTTTAGTAATGCCTACAGTGCACCACGTGAGGTGCATTGTCGGCATTAACCCCCTATGGGATGAATGAGCAGTAGTTTCATCCCTGTATGCGATCCAGATAATGTATAATTTTTCATTTTTTTTAGTGGTTACATTACCATTAATCATTTTCGGAAAACAGATCTTGGTTATTTGTTATAATATATTGTTTACCATTAATTATAATGATTTTATTTCCATTATACTCTATTTCTGAATTTATATTCCACCGCCTCACAGCATTTTGGCGTTAACGGGAACTATAACAGACACAAAATCTGATACACATTGTCGGTAAACGCCGCAGGGGGTAACGCAGTCAATGCACCTCATGCGGTGCACCGTAGGCATTACATATAAAGGATCTTTCCAGCGTCCCTTCGGCCCCTAGCTGCAACCCCTTTCATTCATATTACTGTACCTCCGTTCATATTCTCTTTCTTTCATCTGACTTTCCAGCCCCCAACAGTTGTTTCATAGTGCAACTGCGAGGTTTTCCTCCTGTCAAACCTTTCAAACCTTTTTACTGGCAATTTCCGTTCCAGCGCTGAATGAGCTCATAGGTCCCAGCGCTAGGCCTTTGGCCTAAATTTTATATTCTATCTGTTTATTTCGGTAAAGTTAAAAATTCCTCCCTGTTAATCGGAAAGAGGTGGAAGCGTGTCACGTGAATGGGAATTCGATTTACAGTCAATGGTATTTTTTCCCCTCATCTGTCGTAAAACGTATGTTAATTCAGAGAGAGGCGATTTATGCCACGGAGAGCTGAGGCGTGGTCACACGGTAGCACTCTCTGGCATCTTGATACATCTTGACGGCAGAGTGTACCCAAAGCACTCATATGTGGCACCAAAAGCGAAGATGATGCCCATATTTATTGTTACATACCAGCTGGCGACAATAGCCTATCACATGACTAATAAAAGCAGCCAGTGTTATTAAATTTATATAGTATGATATTTTAGAAACTAAGTAAACACAATAGCATTGTGTTTAAACTTAAGCTAGGCTTACAACATTAGGCTCCATTCCTTTTCATCCAAATCTAGGGAAAACTTGGAACCGTCATATAAGTAGGCCTATACAGGCAAGAGCAGATTTAACCGAGACTGATAAATCCTAATTCGGCGCTCCACCCCTTTTTTTACTGGAAAAGGCGGAGACTATCCCAGTTCGTGATTAACTTTTGCATTTCTTTTAGGTGTAAGCTTTATAACCTTTTCATCTATGACCTAGAAATACGAGTGAAAATATCAGTCTTCCGGAACAGGTTAGAATAAAATTCAACAAAGTTTTTACATTTATGCGAGAAACTAATCAACGGACCTTTGACTTCACAGTTTATTAGCATATCTGGTGGAGAGAGAGAGAGAGAGAGAGAGAGAGAGAGAGAGAGAGAGAGAGAGAGAGAGAGAGAGAGAGAGAGTAAAATGTTCAGAATCTCTGTACTTTCGAATGTCAACCACCTGAGCTCTGTTATTTTTATATACCATTTTTCCTATTTTCTATATATATCCAGGAAGATGATACGATACCGATAACTTGGCTAGATGACGGCATTTAACTGCTCTTTTCTATGAGTTATTTAAGCCAGGGCACATAAACATTTACAGAGCGACGTCAGTGTATTACATCATTCAGCCATTAAATTGAGAAGTGTTTGCAAAATGCAACTGTGCCTGAGGGTAGCTATTGTAATGGGATCTTCTTATGTGAAATGACATTATTGCCACCTCTCTTTGAATGATAGCAGCTCCTGTGTATTCTTGCATGCAGTTTTTCAATATCATTGATGTGCTTTGCAAGACCATAGTCACTGCAACATCGGATCATGTGAAAAAATGTGAAAAATAAGTCACTTCTCACAATAAGACAAGATTAGGCCCATATTTCCTGAAACGTCATTGCATTCTGGTATGCCATTAAAAAGAAAAACTTAAAATCATGACTGGTTTAAATAAACGTTTGTATAAGATCAAATTTAATACTAAATTGATTCACTGTCTGCGTATGCTTGCTTCTCAGTAGACCTATGGTTGATTGGTTGGCTTAGATTAAGCTGGCCAAGAAGGCCATATACAAGCACTGTCCATTGCACAAAGGCAGGAAGTGTGGCATGGTGTTACAGGGATTAAAAGGCCTGGTGTGAACTTCTGATCAACCAAAACAACTGATGCGTGTTGGTAATTCATGGAAACGAGTATCATTTAAAATGTCGACACTGAGAATTTTGAGGGACACTATGATACAGCCCTAAAGCATCATAACGTTATCGTTAATTTATAATTAATCCATTTCTCATTTACTGTCTATTTATGCATATAATCATTAATTTTCTAGCTGCTTATTTTTATTTATTTGTTATTTCCATCAACATTTTGCTGTTTTTTATGGAACGTGGAAGGGGGAAGGAACTCATATGCTGTGGGAACTTACTCAGTAAGCTAACGACTTTTTGTTAATAATAATAATAATAATAATAATAATAATAATAATAATAATAATAATAATAATAATATCATCATCATCATCATCATCATCATCATCATCTTAATAATAGCAACATTTTAGAGTAAAAAATTATAATACACAGATGATAAACCGAGGACTGTACAATTTCACCTCTTTCTAACCGTTAGTACAGTACAATTCCAAAAATGCAAACATTTATTCCAAAAACTGAAAAGTCACAAGCCTCTAAATGTTGATCTTTCAATAATTTTACGAGTGCAAAATTAAGTTGTCATCCAGATTTTACCAATGATTTTATTGTCTAAACGCATCTATAGTTAATACACAACATTCTCATTTATAAGTTTTACAGTGATCACTTCTCAGAGATAAGGTGGGGCAGACGTAAATTCTTTGCACTAGGCTAAATACTTTCCTCGTGGAACATTTTAAATTATAAAAAAGTGTCTACTCTAAAATTTAAGCAGAATAATATTAATGTGTGTATCGATGTTTGAATAATATTGTGTACACATACTGTATTGAGAAAAACAATGATAAAAATCAATCACCCGTCATATTTCTAATCTATATAAGTCCCCCTTCCAACTCCGATGGTTTTCTATAAATTTTCGATTACATAAAAAACGACGATCTATTTTACATAAATGTTAAAAGTTTATGATGGTATGGTACTTAAAGTAAGCATGTTATCGATACGTTTCAAATTAAATTTTCCAAATAACAGAAAACCTTATGGCTACTGATCAATATCTACTCTGCGCAGCTGTACGTTAAAATCACGCCTGATCTTTGATACTATTGTGACTTAAGCTTGAATGTATGAACTAATCATGTATAAAAACTTTATGTATATATATATATATATATATAATTAGCAACGGTAAAAATCTATACCCAAACAATTTTATTACCATCAACCTTCATAGCAAGTTTTCCATAAATGTTTTGCAATTAGATTGTTTTGGTGCACTCAGTACTGAGATATTATTTGGCTTGCGACCTTTCGATGATTTGCCGGAAAATCCATTCACTTTATATCACCAAGCATCATATTTCAATCCAGTAAAACAAATATGGATTCCCTTAAATTCCGTTTTCTATGCTGTATCGCTCTCTATTTTTATACCATATCTATTACCTCAGCTGTTCCACAGGTTATCCTGAGCGTTTATATTATTTTACTATGGGAGAGAAGAAAGCAATAATTTTCTGTTAAATATAATATAGGATTGCTGATTAATTATATTTAATATTATTAAAATCCTCTTACCCTTGGAAGACCACCCATTTATCAAACATATAATGGAAGAATCTTACAGTAATAATATAAATATCTTTCTAAGAAAGCAATGTATTGTATAATTTTCTTTGTCTTGTCCGAATCTAACTAAATCTTCATTAAATTAAATAAATCACATTTGCTTGCAAAGACTTTTTATAGTGAAATAATATCGTAAAAACCTTAAAATATATGAAGATGAAAGTAGGGTTTGCTTCTTAATGATTGGCAGTTATCAAACATTTTTTTCATGTACAAATTCGTATAAAATTTATGGTTTCATCGAGTTTATAAAAAAGATATTTGGAAACAACACATCTCCTGTAGTAGATATTAAAGTGTGCATTGCATGTTGGATAAAATATTGTGGCTCTTGGAATAAACAATCAAATGTTTTAGAATTGGAGATTAGAACGATTCGTACGAATCGGGGGAAAACTACCGCCAAATGTGTCGTCTGCTTGTGTTGAAGGTGCATTTCGCGAAGTATATTTTCATTACAAATAGTTCCTGCTGCATATTTTCTGGTGTGTGATCACCTACCACTGCTTACAGATGAAGATTCTCCTGCACGCGAGCCACCACAGTAAATATTAAAAGAAATGTTATTTGGGTCTAATGTTGTTTTGTTGAGAGTTGGTCGGTGTCTTACTGCTTCTGCTCTGGGTCGCTTCAGTCGTGTCTCGCCAAGTGTGTGTGGTGGATGTGGCGCAGGTCACCGTGTTACATTCAGTCGTACAGTTAACCAATCCACAGCGATGAGTACCCCGAAGAAAATATGTATCGTTGGATCGGGAAATTGGTGAGCAATTAATTGTCGAACTATTCCTAGTTTACTAGTGCATGCTCTTAGCAGATTAGTTTATTAATCCTGAAACAAATCGCTGCCAGATCAGAGCTTTGCAGTCAGCTGATATTTTCTTTTCAGCACATTTGCATTTTAGTTTGTGTATTGTCTCGAAGCGTAGAATTTTAATACATTCTGAACGTAGGAGTAATATTTGTGACAGTGTCAACAGGATCCAGAATTTTTAAATGGGTCAAAATACTGTCTACTCGTCATTAGCATGGTTATCGATTTCCGCAAAATTTTGTGAATGACAGCTACGCTATATGCTAGTATTTTCAGTACAAGGAGAATTAACGGCTTGGCATTGCCAGAGCAACATGGCAAAGAGATATTTATGGTTACTGTTTGTTTGATATTAGGCCTATTGAATGTGATCTTGTGTAACGAAAGACTGGTTAGTTTCACGTGATTTTAAAAACAGAAAAATTATGTAACATTGGAATAGGGTGCCGTACTCTTGGGCAGTATTGCCATGCTACTAATATGTTATAGGTATTTGTACCATAAGAGAGAGAGAGAGAGAGAGAGAGAGAGAGAGAGAGAGAGAGAGAGAGAGAGAGAGAGAGAGAGAGACGAAATCTGGTTAGTGCTTAGTACGATGTGAACTGTTACTCAGTGTAAGCTTTGAACTGTTACCTAGAAACTACAGTAGAATCCAACTCTGATAACGCTTCCGGAAAATGGTAAAATAGATTTTAAAGGTCACGAACACTTATTTGTGAACACTTATTTGTGGTTTCCCTGGTGAAGTGTATATATTTTAATGAGTCTGATACATTAATTTTTTTGTCTAACCTGGCTTAGAATTGGTCGCTCATTGATAACAGGAAATATACAACTAGGCCAATGTTAAGAATGACACTTGACCTTGCATAGTGAAGAAGCACGTGGAAGGATATTATGATGTTTGACATTAAATTGTGTTAGTGGAAGGGACATGATTATATCAAATTTGTCAGGCGAAGGTAAATGTATTATAGTAAATTTGACACTTGTATTGGGAAAAGTGAAATATATTTGGTTTTGTGTTAGGGGAAGGGAAGTACTGTATGTTTGACTTTTGTGTTTGGGAGGGGAAATATTTTTAGCCTTGTGTTTCGAGAGTGGAAGTATCTTAGACATATGCGTTAGGGCAAGGGAAATGTATTTGGGTTTTGTGTTAGGGCAGAGGAAAAATGTCTGGTATTTTTGTAAGTGGAATAGCTGTATATTTAGGTGTTACGATAGGGAGAAGGAAATATATTTGATGTTGATCCGAGGTAGAGAAATGTATTTTGCTGTAGTTAGTCTCTGGGAGGAGTTATGTATTTGGTGTTTGTGAGAGGAATGGTCCTTTCCTGTCCCCTTTCTTATGATTTTTCTTTATCCTTTTCCCTTCGGTAGGAATCGTTGGTTGCCTTTCGCTTAAGCCACTACTTTTAATTTTTATAAATTGTTTTTTAACCATAAACCAGTATTAAAATGAACTTAGTTGTCCGATAAGCCTAGGCTAATCAGATGTGTAAGCAACATGTTCATTTTTCCAAAAAGGAGTTATTTCCGCTTAAGTAGTTGATCGTAGGTTGTATACGGTATATGTTGCCCCCTCCATTTGTTTCTTTGTCGAGGAGCTAAATTTCTTCTTGATTGAGAGAGCTTGCGTGAAATTGAGTTAGAAATTAAAGTAAAGGCAGTATGAACATATTCATTGAGTAAAATCTAAAAGTAAACAGGCTACAGCGTAGAGGGTCTGTGTGATGAGAAGCTGAAAAGTAGAAAAACCGGTTTCAAATTAATTCTAAAACCGACCATGAAATTTATGTAACGAAAAGGAGAGTTACAAAATTGATGACCATCGTACTAAATAATTGGTATGCTTCTTCAGTATTAATTACTGTCTTGCCATGATTAGCTTCCTCGTTAAGATTCTAAGGAATGAGATTACATTTTTATGGCATTATCCTACATTAAAAGTAGCACAAATTGTGCAACCCAGAGCTTGTAAGTGTGGCTTTATATTTAAAGCAGATGCTTGGGGCTTTTAGGAGACCCTTGTCAATTTGGGGCGAAGTTCTAGACCCAGGCTGAGTGCAAAGTCCTTTATAGTAGTCTCATCGCGAGTAAATGAGCTTGCATTATGTAATTATTTGTATTTGTGCATGTATGTACGCATGTGTAATTCTGGGTTAGCTTGTATGCCTAAGAAAATTAAAATTGACAATTATGAAACGTGATCCAACGACTGTAAAAGAAAGCGATGGCCCCATCGTGTTTGGTAGTGGAGGTGATAAAAGGCCCAGGGAACACAGAGGATAGTAGAAATTACAAGAACTTTGTAGATGGAGTGAGTCATGCTGTTTATACTTGAGATTTCAGTATTCACGTTAGTGTCTTTGGAAAACTACTTTTTTTCTCATTGTGTGGACTTCTAGCAGAAGCAGTATGTAATATAATGTGTAGAAAAGACAGTATGATGACCTTTGGAAATACCAGATGAAAGGAGAGGTATTGAAATTGAGGATATATTTATCTGTTTCGTTGAATTAAGAGCGAACCATAAATAATAAGAACCCTCAAAAGGATATTAAACGCACGCATATATATATATATATATATATATATATATATATATATATATAGATATATATAATATATATATATATATATATATATTTATAATATATATATATTATATATATATATATATATATATATATATAGAGAGAGAGAGAGAGAGAGAGAGAGAGAGAGAGAGAGAGAGAGAGAGAGAGAGAGCGCAGCTGATCATTAGCCTAAAAATGTCCACTACTATGACACCAGTTACTCTTGCCAAGAGATACGACTGAAGAAGCTCTATTTGTGTTTGCATACTAACATTTATCATGCCACACATATACATGTGCATTCATAATTATGTGTTTGTGTATGATAATTTGTCCATGTAGTGCACAGGACATTTTTATACTTCTAAATAAGGCAAAAATAGGCCACTTAGTCGAATTCACTACACCTTGGAATAACTTGAATCCTAAAGGAACTATATGAGAAGTTCACCCTGTCTGACCCAGATCCGAACCTATGCTTTTTCGGGATAGGCCTAGGATGAATTCCTCTCTCTCTCTCTCTCTCTCTCTCTCTCTCTCTCTCATATATATATATATATATATATATATATATATATATATATATATATATATATATACTGTATATATATGGACGTTGTTTTACAAATATTTTAAAAGTACGTTATTTCCCTTGAGATTTTTTAAGGTATGAGGAGTGTGAAGTTTGCTTTCAGTACCAAATAGGATGAAAATGGCTCAGCGCTTTTCTAGACTTATTATTATTATTATTATTATTATTATTATTATTATTATTATTATTATTGCCGAAAATGCCCAAAAATCCATCAAGAACAAGCACAAGACTACAGACTTACAAAGCAAGCATCCGCAAAATGGATTGCTCACTTATGAATAAAAAAGGGAAAACTGCGAAAATTTTCCACAAGAATAAATAATGCATATTATATATTGAATTCACTTTTTGTTCTTAGAAGATTGGTGATGAACATTGACTGCGAAGCTCCATTTAGCGGCGAGTTCCAAGTCCCCTAGTTTATCGATTGGTAATGCTGTCCTTAAAGGCTATGGTTCTCTGCTGTACTTTGACGGACCCTTTTCTATTTATTTGTTTGCTTTGTTCATTTGGGTTTTATGATACTGCTGCACTATTTCGTGGTTTTCGTGTTTAAGCAAGCTGAACACTTCTTGCTTAAGCTCGCTAAATTAATTAGGCCTGATGCCATTTTATGGCTTGTTCCCGGTGATTAATATTAATAATAACTGTATGTATTTAATTAACCTCGTTTCAAGAGGGCTTTTTTTAATTCTGAAATCAATTCTGAAGTCGGTTCCTGTTAGTGGAGGGCCGTGGCTCCCCCATATATGGTTCAAAGCAAGACATACAGTATAGACTCTCTCCTCTTTAGTCTTGGTTGAAGAGGCCTTGGTTGTAAGTTCCAGTTTCGCCCCTCATGTTGTTGATCGTTCCAAGGTTACGATCGTGTTCGATCAGTGATACTGAATTGACCAGTAACCTTGTTCTCTATCTTAGACATTTTTTTTTTTTCCTTGGACTCGCACTTTCGCCCTTCTCGCTTTTAAAAGCCTCGACAAATTGGTTTGTCTCGCCCACGGTCCAGATCTCGCCTATGGTCGTTCACACACGCACACCCTACTTAAATCACGCAACAGGTAGCTGTGGGTGTCAAGTTATGTAATTGCTCTTTTATCTAATAAAGGTCGTTAATCTTTTGCACACATTATTCTTCATTTTTGCCCAGCCATTTGCGTTGCATTTACTTGGCACTTTTTCGTTCACTTTCCTAGGTGCAAAGACCAAGAGTTATATGATGCCAAGAAAATAAGAGCAGTTTTGGTTATGGCAACAATACTCTGTGCCCAGCAACTGCACTTAGGCATAGTTTCTATTAAAGGTATTTGTAACCGACGCCAGACACTTACTCCACCAAGATATGTTCTACTTTTATTTCTCCGCGTACGAATTTTTCTTTGTTCGGGTATATACATAGCTAGACCAATGACTCTCTCTCTCTCTCTCTCTCTCTCTCTCTCTCTCTCTCTCTCTCTCTCTCTCTCTCTCTCTATTCGAAAGTTACAAATACACAAATGTGTTGCCTTTTTTTTGTTTAGTAAATCAATGCTGTAATAAGGTCATCGGTAAATTTCTTTTCGTTCGAGGTCCTCAGGTGATAAAGCTTGTTTTTTTTTTTTTTCATTTTGGTAGTCGATGCCTTTGTTATTACCATTCCTGTTGTTTTTAAGCTGCCACATAATTATCAGCAAGGAATGTTGCTCTTCAGACCAGCCAGTAGAATAAACCTGGACTGTGGAAGCGTGGTCTTCGGTTTGGATAAAGTTTGCGTTGAGCACTGCAGTCCCTTTGTATAAAATGGGGCTTCTGCGTAAGATTTTTTTTTTTTTTTTTACCCATCTCGTTTTAGTGATTTTTCATGATCAAGTATTGTTATTTGCAGTGTGTACGGATTCAATCGAAACATATTGAAATGTTTTATTTGTGCCATTGTGATATATTTCATTGTGTTATTTTATTATCATTATTTTATTTTCAAAATGTACAGAAACTTTCGTATGGAATTCTCTGAAAGGAAATTATACTTCAGCAAGGTTTCACAACTTAAAAACTGCAAGTAAAAATATAAAACCCAGATAAAATAACAATAAGTAAGTAGATGATTGTAACCGAACAAACAAAATATTCTTTCCCTTAATGGCTTCGCCGACGAGTATGATTGCAGGGTCATCTGTAAACTTTGTCTTATCCTTGATATGTTATCTCTTGATGAAGTTGTTGCCTTTGTTCTGGTTCAAAGGGCGATCTTGAGAACTCATCGATTATTTGTTCTCCTTTAAAGGGTAATCATGACTAAGCTGGTTTCCATCGGTACATTCCTTTATTAGTCATTCGAGAAAAAAAAAAAAAACTGTGATACTCTCATTTTGTGGTTAGTGTCTAGAATATTTTTTTCCCCACTTTCGACGATATAGTTTTGTGTGCCTGGGAATAATGATTTTATTCATGGCGGGGGATCGTACATGTCTCAGAGTCAGCAAGAAATGTTATTGAACTCCTCTTAAATAAGGACAGGTACATTGTTAGAAAAAGGCAGTTGAAAAAACAGAGACTGGAAGAAGACAGCTTTCAGGAAGCCATGTTTATTCATCTCGTAGTTTAAACATTTGTGGAGCGAGGCAAAGATCTTATTCACCTGATACGTTGTTAGGTCATCGCCTCAGCAGAATGAGTTGTGTGTGCATGTGTGTGTGTCTGTATGGGACAAGTCAATACCTTTCACATACATTATTAGACGCAAAAGGTTAAAATCTGTGCATTTCATGAGTCGCATTTTGTAAATTGTTCGGCTGCTGTCACATTTCCCATAGGAAACTGTAACTTATAAAGATTGGTACTAGGTGACCAGAGACCTTAGAGTTTGTTCAGCGGTTGTATATTACTTTCACCAACTTACGTGGACGTATTTTTGTATGTATTTTGTTGCTCGTCTGTCCACATGATAGCTTAATAAGCTGTTGATGGATTTTACTGAAATTTTATGAATGGGTTGTTAGAAGACTTTGAAAGAACTGTTTAGATTTCGAGGTAGATCCGGAAGCGGATCCAGGAATTTTTTTTAGTACTTTGTTTTCCGTAAAGTGGTTGAAATGCAATGGAACTGAAACTTAGTGACCAAAGAATCCAGAGGTTGAGCAAATGATAGAAAGGCTGCAATATGTGCGCGTGTTTGTGTTGGGTGGGGTTTGGGTGAGGTCTCTGGGATATTAAAGGTGGGATGGTTTGCACCGAAGGTTTTTCAGCCGGCTGCACGGAGTTCTCTTACTGACAATTAAGTGAGGAGTGTTTCAAATCTGATTTGATATTGTAATATACTTAGACCAAAATGTTTATCTGACTATTGCACGTGTTAAGGTGGATCAACAGTAGACCATGACATATTGAATAAAGGTACGGAACGCTATAATGTTTATGGTCTGAAGGTGCTCTCGGTTTGTGAGATGGGAAAAAATCCAGAGAGAGAGAGAGAGAGAGAGAGAGAGAGAGAGAGAGAGAGAGAGAGAGAACGCCGCCGTTGGAATAATGCAGCAAATTTGATGTGCATGTTTTTTAGGACAAACTCATTACGTTCATTCATCAGAAGCACCACATACTTTCGTGCGGTTTTTCATTGGCAGTACCACTGGCAGATATTGCCAGAGATCGTTCATAAATCCCTCACCAACAATAATGGCTGAGTGAAAGAAACGATTCTAGGGAATTATTATGTCTCGCGTGTTCTCTCGGAACCCCCGCCTCATCTTTGCTTTTCTTTTAGCAATATTAGTACGTTTTCTCTTATTCAAAATAAGGAGACCATATTGTTGTGCTTAAGGCTTTTCAAGCCACTGCATAGTTGCTATGGTTCTCGTTGCTAGGTTTAACAGGAAATCTTTTTACTATATCGACAAGGACTACCGAACCGTCGCCAATCGATGCACTATATCGATTTGCTCATCGGTGGGAACTTCCCCGGAGTGTCGTGTGGTTTTGCTTGAGCTCTGTTACGTCACTTCAGCGCTTTCAGATCTTTCCCTCCGAGAGTAAAAGGGCGACGAGTCACAGCACCAGCCGGTTTAGTGCGAACCGGTTGCATTCTCATTGATCGTCAACCGGTGGGAGTTTCGCTTTTCCCCCAATGTTATTCCGGTGCATGAGAACACGGGTGGTCTGCTTTGTCTACCATGTAGCAGATGATGCTTGCATACGTGTCGCGTGGTACAAATTAATTTATATATATTTTTGAAATGAATTGTACATATTTGGGCATGTGTGCATACATATATGCACTGTGTATTTTTGGGCACATGACATTTGATTTTTAATGAAAAAAAAAAAAACACTGGAAAGTTCACTCTATAGGCCTACAAGAAAACTAATGGTTTGTTCCATAGGAGTATTTGTAGTATTTTCACAAGCAACAAAAGCTTAAGTGATTCTAAATGAAAAGTGTATAGATAAAATTGACACAGTACTTTCCCAAGCAACAAAGGCTTAAATGCTTTTAAATGAAAATTGTATAGGTAAAATTGAAAATGTGTTATGAAAAACGCAAGCAGAAAGAGATTAGCAACGCTTCTCTCTCTCTCTCTCTCTCTCTCTCTCTCTCTCTCTCTCTCTCTCTCTCTCTCTCGGGAGTGAGAATTACATTGATAACCTTTTCATTTCTACCATGTAATGCATTTTATGATAACTGTTTTCGAGCTTCAGATGATAAGACATAAGTAATGATGGAAAATGTTCTTCATTTGTTGAAGAAAATAACCTTTGTAACCGACATACAATGTTGTGGTTATGATTCAGCTTAGCTCTTTTGTGCTCAAATCCAATTTTCTTCAGGGAAAGAATGAAAAAAAAAAGTGATAACACTGCTTGCAATAGCAGCCTTTCCTTCGAAAATAACGATTCACTGTTATTTCTGTCCTGCAGTATTCTCGTGATATTGAGTTTCATTTCGTATGCATGAAACTGATCAAACCAAGAGAGAAAAGATGATATTACTTCTTGCAGCACAGTCTTTTTTTACTGCGTCATTACATGAAAAATATTGATATTACCTTCAGTCATGGCAAAAAGTGAATTATTATTATTATTATTATTATTATTATTATTATTATTATTATTATTATTATTATTATTATTATGTGCGAACATTCACATGGCCCATGTCTGAAAGACGCTGCAACTTGCAAAACAGTAATTTTACAGAATAGAATGCCCAATGCCAAAAGAGAGTAGGTACAGAGAAACATGGTGGTTACTGGACGAAAAGATCATTACAAAATATATACATCATTAACGGTCTGAGAAACAAAGGCATTAGCGCATGTCTCGTCAGATTACCTGGATGCGAACAATTGCCATTCAAACTCTTAAGGTCTGTTGCTGTGCAAGTCTTGAGTAGTGACTTTAGGCAGGAGGTGGCCTGATGCCCATGAAAGCGACTGATGTCATGAACAGAATGTCGGGGCTAGAATCGAATTGTTCGTTGCGACAAAGGCAACGGTTGTTACACAATGCTGAAGGGATAAAGGACAGATGCAGTGAGAGTTCCATTAGCAGTCGCCTAGGAACCAGTTAGCTAATAAAATTCAGTCTGTTCCCTATGTGGAACCTATTTGTCAATGTACACACGCAAGGTCCTTCATATACTCAAATATACTATGAGTATATTTGAAGGACCTTGTACCCACGCAAGCACGCGCGCCCGCATACACATATAATACACACACACGCATATATATATATATATATATATATATATATATACTGTACATATACATATATATACACGTATACATACAGACATACATACACACACACATACATACGCACATACATATTTACACAAATACATACATTCATAGAGCTAAAGTCGTTGATGAAACAAACAGTTGTTGATTATTGCTCTATTTGATTTTATATAGCGGATGTGCTCGTGAATTCACCCTCGATTTGCTGCAAAACTTTCAGGACGAGCCAAAAAGAAAAAAATTACATCTTCACACAAATGAATTTTTAGGGAAGACCAACGTTCAACAACCATTCTCTTAAAGGTCAGACTTACAGTGATTGTCAGACATTCAAAACGCATGCAAAAGCCTTGCTCTGCAGCCTGTGCACGATGTCCTATTAATTAAGAAGGCTTCCGCTGGGTTCCCTCTTGTAGGAAAGGATGTTATTATAGGAAGCTTAACGCTCGACGTTTGGGAAATCATGATTCACGTTGGGGGCGTAAGCCGTAAAGTGGATATTTTGCTGTTTTTAGGTATTTTAGTAATATACAGTATGTATATATATATATATATATATATATATATATATATATATAATATATATATATATATATATATATATATATATATATATATATATATATATATATATATATATATATCAGTGTGAGGTGGACCAGAAACCAGTTAACTCTAACATATTTCTTTATTCCCAACGTTTCGTAATATGTTAGAGTTAACTGGTTTCCTGGTCCACCCTCACACTGATGTGCCCTGCTGGTCGTCGCCTATCCTTGCTTTTGATATATATATATATATATATATATATATATATATATATATATATATATATATATATATATATATATATATATATAATAATGTGTGTGTGTTGCTGATGTGAGAAAATGTATATTTTTCTTACAAGATGCGTAACCAATAACACAAATGTTACGCATTTTATTAGAAGGAACAGTTTATATTGGGGTGTCAGTACCTGCAAATTCAAAAGTAAACACTCATACGAAGCGATCGTTGAACTGTTTTCTTTTTTCATATTCGCAAGAGATTTTATTTGTATTCAGCGTCGACTGTCCATTAGCATCAGTTTACATCGTTATCGTCTGTCGTTGGCTCAATTTATCACTCGCAGTTGTCAAAAACCGCGACGCTTGGGTGTGTCCACCAGGGGAACTCTGACGTTCGAAAATTGACGCCACATCCTCTTGTTTATGTTCTGGCTGGTTTTGTTGAGAGAGAGAGAGAGAGAGAGAGAGGGAGAGAGAGAGAGAGAGAGAGAGAGAGAGAGAACCCCAACAATTGTGACTCATCTGTTGCTGGGATGTAACTGTATCAGAGGTTTAGACTTGAATGTTTTAGATCTAACATTTGACTATAATTTGTCAACAGCAGAATGACTGTACAAACGCCTAATGTGTTTCCTCCCATGTATGTGATATTCATCGTTTTTATCCCCCTTTTGTGGACACCTTTCAAAAACCGTAAACTTAGACCATATTCTAGTTTTCCCAGTATGCAATATCGATCTCCTGGTTCCTGTGCATAGCGACGGGTCTTTGAGAAGATATCCATTGAAGGGAACTCTTGGTACTGTGCTTTCTTTTGATTAATGAAAGTTAGAAAGTGTTCTGGGAGAGCTCACACCTCCAACAATGTTAAAAAAAAATCAAGGACCAGCATTTAGAGCTGGAATCATTTCAGAATTTTAGATTTTCCTTAGCTTATAACCCACAACTGTACAAAATGTATTTTTACATCCATTTGTAAATATTATAGGTATCTTTTGTAATCAGGCATACAGAAACACAGACTCGGATAAATACAGAACCTCTTACTTTGAAGAGATAATAAATATTAATTTGTATTTTGGTTTACATCAAAGTTCACAAATGGAGTGGCAGGTGGACATATCCCAGGCTGAATGTTTAAAGTTCATTTCGTGCAGGTTCCCCCTCGTTGTTTGTTTCGCAGCCACCAAGGGATAAAAGACTATTGATTTTTCTGAGCTCTACCCGAAATCTGATGCTAAAGGTATCAGTGAGGTCTGCTGTATTAAGACCCAGTGTTTAATCTTATTTCACCCTCGTGAGCAGGACGAACGTTGAAACTCTGACAGTCACACCAGCAGACTTGATATTCAAACAGACTTATAGCATTCCTAATTTTGATTGCACAGTGAGAAGTACAACATGAACTGAAGGCAGTTTGTGCACTCATCATATTTCTTTTAAAGCAATCAATGATAGGAACTCATTATCGTGACTGTAATATGGACTCTCATGGAGCGCATACCTCCACCAAGTCCAACAACTCCCATATCCCTTAGCAACAATGCTGGTATTCGAATCCATTTTAATGAACTAATTTTGGCCCATGGCCCACACCTTCAAAAAAGAATGTATTCTTGAAATGTTGAGATATTTTGTGGATAAACAGACGAATACATAGTCTCCTTCCACGCTTTGTTGGTGATGATATATACTTATTTGTGCATCCTGTCAACAAAAGGAATCCCAACTCATGCCGTCCCCTTTTGGAGGTGTAATCAGTCACCATTACGTTTTTAATAGCTCCGTGCCTTATTCAATTTTGGTGGAGCCTTTACAATGTCTAAATATGGCTTTCCACTTTTTGATACCTCAGACGAAATTGGAAGGCTGGTATAGCCTATGAACTGTATACTCGAGTTTGATTGCTTGTCTGCTTATCTTTAAGATAACTGGGAAGATAATTGCTGGCCTTAAATGAAATTTTACTGAGGGGTGGACCATGGGACAGGCAACAGTAAGTTTTTAGATGGGTCCTAATCGAAATAAGGTTTTTTTTATTGCTTTTTTTTTTGGTAATTTCATGAAGAATTTGTAGAACTGCACTCTACTTTTAGTATTGTAGCTTTACAGATCCTTATTAGGACAGAACAGCAAAAAAAAAAAAAAAAAGCTCGATTCGGGTCCACTTCAAACTCGAATAAAATGTTACCTTTCCTTCTATAATAGCACTTTGTACTGTACGAAATTGTGAATGATTTACCAGTTTTTCTAGTACACCCTTCTTCCTGCCTCCGAACCCCGAACACGCCTTCAACTGTCTTCCCTCTCGACTTCTCCAGGCTTTTCCTCTGTTGATAATCAGGTTAATCCTCGAGCACAAACGAGATAATGCGGTTTATCTCTTAAGGAACTGCGTGGGGATTTGGGCTCTATTTGAAAAAAAAAATATATATATATATCACTATATAGAGTATATATATGTATATATATACTGTATATGTATATATATATATATGTATGTATGTATGTATGTATGTATGTATAAAGACAAAATCCACAAAGGAAAGAGAAACAATGGAATGCTGCAAGGCCTTTCGACTTACCGTCCTTTGCTTAGCAAGTAAAGGACGATAAGTCGAAAGGTGTTGCAGCACTCCATCGTTTCTCTTTCCTTCGTGGATTTTGTCTTTATTTATATGTTCATCACGTTCCATATTTTCGTGATTCAGTTATACATATAGGCTATATAATATACATATATATATATATATATATATATATATATATATATATATATATATATATATATATATATATATATATAACTGAACTGATGGGATTCTATGCAATATATATATATATATATATATATATATATATATATATATATATATATATATATATATATATATTTTGCATGGAATCCCATTGGTTCAGTGATATTTGAAAATACCCCTGAGACCTACTTTGCCAGACATATTATTACTTCATGAAATGAGATTGGTTCTTTAAGTGTACAGTGTTTTTAGTTTTCTGAAAAGAAAACTATTGTGCCGACTTTGTCTGTCCGTCCACACTTTTCTGTTCGCACTTTTTTCTGTCCGAAACTTTTCCTGTCCGCCCTCAGATCTTAAAAACTAATGAGGCTAGAGGGCTGCAAATTAGTTTGTTGATCATCCACCCTCTAATCATCATACATAGCAAATTGCAGCCCCCTAGCCTCAGTAGTTTTTATTTTATTTAAGGTTAGTTAGCCATAATCGTGCGTCTGGCAACGCTTTAAGACAGGACACCACCGGGCCTTGGTTAAAGTTTCATGGACCGCCGAAAGATAGATCTGTTTTCGGCGGCCTTGATTATACCTTGCACAAAAAATTCGATTGCGCCGAAGAAACTTTGGCGCATTTTTTACTTGTTATCTTTTAGTTTAATAATAATAATTATAATAATAATAATAATAATAATAATAATAATAATAATAATAATAATAATAATAATAATAATAATGTGTAGTTTGGCGGTGGTTTCTCTTATTTACTTTTAATAATGTACGATTTATTTTGAAGTAGTATGCTAATAGTGATAGTAGTAGCAGTAATGATATATAAATGCTACTAAATTTTATTTTCACTCCAAGTGTGTTGTAATTATTTGTACAGTTTTCATTTTATGTGGCGGTTGTTGCTGTCAGGAACACCCTTGCTTAACTAAAATTAATTCTGTGGTAGCACTTGTTTTGCGGTGAAGCATGCGTGTTGGGGCTGTTGTGTAAGGTTCTCTTGCTCGTCTTTCTCTCTCTCTCTCTCTCTCTCTTGTGAATGTCATCATTAATTTTTTTCGTAGGATAAAGTAAAACTTAAATCTCTCTCTCTCTCTCTCTCTCTCTCTCTCTCTCTCTCTCTCTCTCTCTCT
>NC_089750.1:64022206-64039706 GCF_040412425.1 Macrobrachium rosenbergii
TTCAGCCTTTAGTCTAGCAGGTGCTTTTTAAATCTTGTTTTGTTTTAATGTAAGTTTGGTATAATTTGTTGAGACTCTTAAAGTCAAAGTTATATTCCATGTGTTTTTAATTTGTGTTGTTTTCTCTTTTTAGCCTTGATGATGTAACTATGTTGTTACGAAACGCGTCGGCAATAAATGTATCACCTTTTGATGACCGGCTATCTCCTTGTCACCCTGTCCTTATATATATATATATATATATATATATATATATATATATATATATATATATATATATATATATTATATATATATGTAAAATATAGAAATGGTATCTTTGTACTTGTTTATCGTATAAATGTTCATTTCTTAACTGTTAAGACTACTAGACCTCAGTTTTCTTTGTGCATATTTACCCTGCCCTCAAATATTGGCATGGTTTTTTCTTGAAAGTTTGCTAAGTGATTTAGCGGCCTTTCTGGTTGATTGCATCTCACAGAGGTTTGCAATCACATTGGATAATAATGGTATTAATATGCCTAATATCTTCTGCTTATGAATGCTCATTAACTTGGTTTTTAACATGAATCATTACAGGGTAACTGAAAAGACTAAAATAGCTGGTACCCAACGTGTACATACATACATATTGTCACGCTCGCACTGCCGTGTGAATGATAAGGTGGCTGTAATTAAGAATTTCTGGTAACTGCACCTGACTATGGGTGGCGGCGCTCCCGTGAACAGAAAAGTATAAAGTGAATGATACTCAAGATTTACCAAAAAATGTAAAGGGATGGAGGTGAACTTAGGCTGTCCACTAAATAGTATAATTCACTAAAATCGATAGAGCTCCGTGGCACTATCAAGAATTACGTTACATAAAGAAATCACAAAGTAATCAAACAAAGTGCCACATCTGCAAATCTTAAAACACTAGGCCTTTCGTAGGCTAATAGTTTTCAGGGAAGGATCCGAAGAATGCACAGTAGGTGCATACGATAAGCGAGACTGTTGCACTGTTGATAAACCGGATATCTCGACCGGTATGGCACCTGTATATGCAGGAATTGACACCGTCGGTCTACAGTTGATGTCACACAACAGGGACTCGAAATCACGAATCTGCAAGTGCAGGAAAGTTTAAAACAAATACAAAGGAATTAGAGTGAGATGATAATGAATTCTCGTAGGCGAAGTGTCACGATGCTTGTCTTACGTAATAATGGTAAGATATAGAGTTGCAGGATTTAAGAGAACAGGTATATAGGCATAGGTAAGCTATAGGTAAGGGGCTGACAAACAACATCCAATCACGTTACCTTGGTCCGTGGACAAGATGTGAGGTTCGTAGAGTCAGGTATATGCAGTAGGGCGTCATAGGAAGTGTTGTCACTCAGGGTTCCCAACAGAGGAAAGTTCAACGAGGAGTAAGGCCGCTGGCAGGCTAATAGGGCAGTGGTAAGCAGTGGTGTAGGCACTACTTCAGGTAAGTTTCGGGCGTAGTCTCTCGGTGACTTCAGGACAGGGACGTCGTAACAGGGGTGACGTCGGTAGGAGGCGGCTAGCCGGAGAATCCAGTGGCGTGAAATCTGGAGAGCAGGCTAGCGGAAGCGTAGGGATGACTAGCAGGTAAGAGTGGATGTGTGGAGTGCCAGTAGGGCGGCGGCATGGAATGGCATTGTAGAGGGGGCTAGCATTGATATGCCATTGGCGTGTCTTCGGGAGACGGATGAGTGGAGTATCTACAAGCAGGAAGACAACCGAAGGGAAAACTAGCATATGTATACTAGCGTTGTGACTTCTGGAGAGGGACTAGCAAGAAGGGATCGTTGGGTCTAGTACACATTTATGCCACAGGCAGCTCTGGCGACGGTTGTATTTTGACAGTTCTGATAGCTTCGTCTTAATAGGTCTTCCATTGTCCTCCTCATAGGGCATGTTGCTAATCCGGCCAGGTACTTGGAAACGTCATTGTATGGCGGCCAGATAAGGGTGGGGTGACAATGAGATGAGAGAGTCTAGGGGTTTGTAGGCAGAGGGTGCAGATGTTAGCAGGCAGGCATGCGGGTGAGGGTCAGGTCAGAAAAAATGACCCTTGAGGTCAGCGCATGTAGTTGGGAAGGCAAAGGAAAAACAGAGAAATGCGAAGGGGTATGCGTGACTGGGGAATTGAGAAGAATAGTGACAATAGAGGAACTCTCTGTGGAGGCGCGCAATGGGGCAACTTACTAGGGTCAGGTCAGACCAGTAACAACTTTGGCTACAATCTTAAGTCATATTCTCATTAGACACCTGCATTGGCTTAACTCAGCCTGGGAATGCATGGTTTGAAAACATCAAAACAACTTGTATTTCTTTTTGAAATGTACATTACTGCATCTCGGGGAATGAATATTTTTAATTAAATTTATATTCGCAAAATCAAGAGGGAAAAATCTTGACAAACAATGAAGACGTATGTGACAATATACAGTATATATATATATATATATATATATATATATATATATATATATATATATATATATATATGACATTTTTTTATCACACCGTGATTTATATACGATCATGAAGCTACAAATATCGCGCAGTGCCCGTCCATTTATCACTTATAAATTCCCCTTCGGTGATAATTCCCCATCGGGGATATTCCCGAGGTAGCGTGGATTTGATATCAAGCGATATTTGTCGTATATATATATATATATATATATATATATATATATATATATATATATATATATATATATGTGTGTGTGTGTGTGTCTGTGTGTGTGTGCTTGTTTGCTTATGTATATATATACAACTTTCACAATGATACTCATACTATTTTATCAAACTTTTCGTCAGTTGTATTAGTACAGTTCCTTATCCTTATTTAGTATGCCCTCCTTCTTCTCTTGTTCCCAAGAAGGCTTATTAGTCTTTTTAGCTCCTTCATTTACTCCGTGGTTTCATAAACCCCAGAATGTTAATGTTAATATTAATATGCAGCATGTAAGCCAGCTGAGTTTCATTTACATCGTATTAAAGAGTCTCTTACTAAAGTCAGTTTACGTAAGCCACTAGTTTGTTGCGACGAAGTGTGTGAAGGTCACACTGGCCCTTTGATAGTTACGTTGCAGTTTCTAGAGAGAGAGAGAGAGAGAGAGAGAGAGAGAGAGAGAGAGAGAGAGAGAGGTGCGGTCAGGTGGTAAAAGGTTAATGCGGAAAGAGACAATAACAAAAAAAAAAAGGAAGCTCTTTGAAAGTAAGCAGAGCGTCGGACGGTCGGATAGGGAGTTCATTATCCCAGAGAGAGAGAGAGAGAGAGAGAGAGAGAGAGAGAGAGAGAGAGAGAGAGAGTACGTACGACTCCAAGGACAATATCTGGCTCACCATTGTTGCTTTCTTTAAAGAAGTCATCCCACCTGGTGACCCAATGCTATTGTCTAGCCCAGGCCCGAAGAAGACCTTACTCTTGAAGAACTGAAATATTCGAGATCCGGGAAAATGGAAGAAGGGAAAAGAATTCCAAAGCTATTTAATAGAATGCAATGATCACTTAACAGTGCAATCAGAAGATTGCTGATGTCCACACGACTGAATGAAAAACCCTTATGGGTTTTCTTGGTGGGTAAACAAAACTTTGTTCATGTCCGTTGATAAGTTTGATTCTGTTCTCGCTGTCGTAGATATATGCGGGAACACGACCCTGTTATGTGGACTGGTTTCCAGCCCATTTTATAATACACGCATGCATGAATGTGTGTGTATGTATGTATGTATGTATGTATGTGTTGTGTGTGTATGTGTGTGTGAACTCTCTCTATGAAATCAAGAAACCAGGTCATTGTACGCCATGCAACTGTCACTTCAGTCTTGGCTAAACTGCCAAACTTGACGTTACTGCGATTTTATTTTTGTAAAACGTGTGAATTATATATATATATATATATATATATATATATATATATATATATATATATATATATATTTATTTGTATCTACTGTATGTATATGTATGTTACGATAAGTACCAGGTATTTTAGTCTTTTCCATTACCCGCTAATGATTCGTATTAAAATTGTGTAAATGAGCATTGACAAATAGAGGTTATAAATACGTATATTACGGTAAGTATCAGTTATATTAGTCTTTTCCATTACCCGCTAATTATTCGTATTAAAATTGTGTTAATGAGCATTGACAAATAGAGGTTATTTTTAATACGTATATTACAAGTACCAGTTATTTTAGTCTTTTCCATTATTCTCTAGTGCGGCATATTAAAATTATGTTAATGAGTATTCACAAATAGAGGTTATTTTTAATGCCATCATCACTTAATGTGATTGCAGACCTCTGTGACGCAGTCAGCCAGAATGGCCGCTAACTCTCTTAGCAAACTTTCAAGAAAAAACCATGCCAGTATTTTAGGAAAGGGTAAACATGCACAAAGAGAAGAAAGGGTAAATATGCACAAGGAAAATTGAAAGTCTATTAGTCATAACAGCTAAGAAATTAACATTTATATGGTAAACAAATGCAAAGATACTATTATCCTGTACGTGAATTATTTTGGGATTTGTCAAAAATGTCACGGCAGCTTGATGTATCTTGGCTATGATTTTGGCAAGGTTTTAACTCATTAAGTTGTGTAACTTCCGTGACGTCAATTTTGTAAAACGAACTTACTTTCTTTGCTCCTTTAAATCAGCTAATATATATCTTTGTCAGTATTAAGCCGCTTTCCCTAATAGGGGTTGTCTATAGAACTTTGTCAATATTAAGCTTTTTCCCTAATAGGGGTTTGCTCTAGAAATTTGTCAATATTAAGCTGTTTTCTGTAATAGAGGTTGGCTATAGAACTTTGTTAGTATCAAGTTGTTTTCCCTAATAGGGGTTGGCTCTATAACTTTGTCAATATTAAGCTGTTTTCCCTAAAAGGGGTTGCCTGTAGAACTTTGTCAATATTAAGTTGTTTTCCCTAATAGGGGTTTGCTGTAGAAATTTGTCAATATTGAGCTGTTTTCCATAATAGGGGTTTGCGGTAGAACTTTGTCAATATTAAGCTGAATTCCCATATAGGGGTTGGCTCTACAACTTTGTCAGTATTAAGTTGTTTTCCCTAATAGGGGTTGGTTCTAGAACTTTGTCAATATTAAGTTGTTTTCCCTAATAGGGGTTGGTTCTAGAACTTTGTCAATATTAAGTTGTTTTCCCTAATAGGGGTTGGCTTTAGAACCTTGTCAATATTAAGCCGTTTTCCCTAATATGGGTTGGCTCTAGAATTTTGTCAATATTAAGTTGTTTGCCCTATTAGGGGTTGGCTCTAGAGCTTTGTCAATATTAAGCTGTTTTCCCTAATAGGTGTTGGCTCTAGAGCTTCGTCATTATTAAGTTGTTTTCCTTAATAGGTGTTGGCTCTAGAACTTTGTCAATATTAAGCTGTTTTCACAAATAGGTGTTGGTTATAGAAAAAATTAAGACATTTGTGACTGCCACTGAGTCTTGGATGAACCTCCAGTGAAGAAATCGTCAACAGAATTAGTCTCTACGTGCCACCGCACAGGGCTCATTAGCAGTGCATTGAACCCCGCTCTACCCACGCCGCACCATTCATTTGTCTTGCATTAGTATACTTGTTGCTATGTAATGAGACTTATTTTCAAATATATATATATATATATATATATATATATATATATATATATATATATATATATATATATATATATATATATATATATATATATATATATATATATATAAACACACGCACATGCATACATACTCATTTGTAGAGAGACGCACACATGCACGTATATATATAAATGTGTGTATGCGTATGTATTATTTACACACACGCACACATATACACACATGCGCGCTCACAATAAATCTGTGTATGTGTCTACATATATGTATATGTATGTGTATATAATTGTAATAGCCACAATGGTCTTTTTTAATTACTTCAGAATTTGGATACAGTTGTTATTACTAAGCCTAAATATGAAGGAATTCTGACGCCCGAGCAAGATTCGAACCTGCACCCGAAATACCAGAAAATGCGAATGGTATTGTTATATATATATATATATATATATATATATATATATATATATATATATATATATATATATATATATATATATATATATATGAATGTCTTCTACTGCAGTACTATAGTATAATATGAAGATAAAAAGCCTCATAAAACACTATTTGAACGTTGCAACCATATATTTCGAGCACTTCTTTCTGCGCCCATGTTCACTGGTAAAATATGGACAGATGAAATGTTACAAGAGTGAACAGGGGCACAGAAGGAAGTGCTCGAAATATATAGTGTTTTATGGGCCTTTTTATTTTCATATACATATACACACACACACACACACACACACACACACACACACACACATATATATATATATATATATATATATATATATATATATATATATATATATATATATATATATATATATATATATATTCTTATTTCAGGGAGGCTAAGCCAAACAGTCTCATAGCAGGATGTATGGATAGGAAGAACAGTCAGCTCATCATTGACACATTTATTAATAGCTGCGCTTCAGAATCACCCATATCCCATCTTCCCTGGCTAAAAAGATACAAAAACACTAATTAAAACTTACAACAGAGCTTACAAAATTAAAATGCTTTAAAGACTGAAAATGACAATGACAAAACAAGGAATATAATACCTTCTGTAGTAAAGTCCAGAGGATGAAAGTTTGATAAGAGTAAACAAGGTTAGGAAGTAAACAGGAATAGGGGAGGGGTACTAGGCTATGCATAAAGGGGTTGAAGTTAAATGATTATTGAGCAATGGAACAATTTTCTAGATAACCAAGGATTCTAGAATATTAAGGAGGTGTTCCTTCTGCGTCGTGGTCACTATTTCAAAGTTTTTATAGTTTATTGGGTTTTTACAAATTACTGAATGATTCCTAATGTTGAACATTTCAGGTTTTGCTAGCCTAAGAACAGTACGATAGCTCAATCCACTGTGGCAATCTGCCTTCACTTTGAGCAACCGGCGCGTACTTCCGACATAAATCTGTTGCTGTTGCAGTCCGCAACAGATTTATGTCGGAGGGACGCAGGTGAGGGTCAGGTCAGGAAAAATGACCCCTGAGGTCAGCGCAGGTAGTTGGGGAAGGCAAAGGAAACAGAGAAATGCGAAGGGGTATGCGTGACTGGGGAATTGAGAAGAATAGTAACAATAGAGGGAACTCTCTGCGGGGGGCTTGTTGCTTGCAAGCGACTGTTAAACATGTCACCTTACGAGCAACTTACTATGGTCAGGTCAGATCAGTAACGTCTTCGGCTACGATTGTAAATCATATTCTCATTAGACACCTGCATTGGCTTAAATCAGCCTGGGAAACCATGGGAACTCTGGGTTTGAAAACATCAAAACAACTTGTATTTCTTTTTGAAATGTACGGTACTGCATCTCGGGGAATGAATAGTTTTAATTAAATTTATATTCGCAAAATCAAGAGGGGAAAAATCATGACAGACGATGAAGATGTTTGTGACTAATATATATATATATATATATATATATATATATATATATATATATATATATATATATATATATATATATACATATATATGTATGTATATATACACATATATGTATGTGTGTTTGTGTGTGTGCATGTGCTTGTGCGTTTATGTATGTATATACAACTTTTCACAATGATATTCGTACTGTGTTATCAAACTCTTCGTCATTTGTATTAGTACAGTTCCTTATTCTTATGTAGTACGCCCTCCTGTTCTTGTTCCCAAGAAGGCCTATTAGTATGTTTAGATCCTTCATTTACTCCGTGGTTTCGTAAACACTCCACAATATTAATATTAATATTAATATGCAGCGTGTAAGTCAGCCGAGTTCCATTTAGCCTACATCGTATTAAAGAGTCTCTTACTAAAGTCAGTTTACGTAAGCCACTAGTTTGTTGCGACGAAGTGTGTGAAGGTCACACTGGCCCTTTGATAGTTACGTTGCAGTTTCTAGAGAGAGAGAGAGAGAGAGAGAGAGAGAGAGAGAGAGAGAGAGAGAGAGAGAGGTGCGGTCAGGTGGTAAAAGGTTAATGCGGAAAGAGACAATAACAAAAAAAAAAAAAGGAAGCTCTTTGAAAGTAAGCAGAGCGTCGGACGGTCGGATAGGGAGTTCATTATCCCAGAGAGAGAGAGAGAGAGAGAGAGAGAGAGAGAGAGAGAGAGAGAGAGAGAGAGAGAGAATGTGTACGACTCCAAAGACTATTCTAGTTCATCATTGTTGCTTTCTTTGAAGAAGTCACTCCAACTGGTGACCGAATGCTCTTGTCTAGCCCAGGCCCGAAGGAGACCTTACTCTTGAAGAACTGAAATATTCGAGAACCGGGAAAATGGACGAAGGAGAAAAATGGACGAAGGGGAAAGAATTCCAAAGCTATTTAATAGCAATGATCACTTAACAGTGCAATCTGAAGATTGCTGATGCCGACATGACGAAATGAAAAACCTTTATGAGTTTTCTTAGCGGGTAAACAAAACTTGGTTCGTGTCCGTTGATAATTCTTATTCTGTTCGCGCTGTCGTAGATATATGCGGGAACACGACCCTGCTCTGTGGACTGGTTTTCAACACATTTTATAATACTCACACGCGTGCATGAATGTGTATATATATATATATATATATATATATATATATATATATATATATATATATATATATATATATATATATATATATATATATATATATGTAAATGTTGTTTGTGTGTGTGTGTGTGTGTGTGAACTCTCTCAGTGAAGTCAAGAAACCAGGTCATTGTACGCCATGCAACTGTCACTTCAGTATTGGCTAAACTGCCAAACTTGACGTTACTGCGATTATATTTATATAAAATGTGTGAATTCTGTATATAGATACACATATATTATATATATATATATATATATATATATATATATATATATATATATTTTATTTGTATCTATCTGTATATATATGTATATATGACGATAAGTACCAGTTATTATAGTCTTTTCCATTACCCTCTAATGACCATTCACAAATAGAGGTTATTTTTAATACGTATATTACGATAATACCAGTTATTTTAGTCTTTTCCATTACCCTCTAATGATTCATTCACAAATAGGTTATTTTTAATAGGTATATTACGATAAATACCAGCTATTTTAGTCTTTTCCATTACCCTCTAATGATTCATATTAAAATTATGTTAATGAGCATTCACAAATAGAGGGTATTTTTAATACCATCATTACTGAATGTGATTGCAGACCTCTGTGACGCAATCAACCAGAATGGCCACTAACTCTCTTAGCAAACTTTCAAGAAAAAGCCATGCCAATATTTGAGGAAAGGGTAAATATGCACAGAGAAAAGAAAGGGTAAATATGCTTAGAAAAATTGAAAGTCTAGTAGTCATAACAGCTAAGAAATGAACATTTATATTATCCTGTACATAAATTAGTTTGAGATGTCAAAAACGTCACGGCAGTTTGATGCATCTTGGCCATGTGTTTGGCAAGTTGTGTAACTCATTGAGTTGTGTAACTTCCTTGACCTCAATTTTGAAAAACGAACTTTCTTTCTTTGCTCTTTTAAATCGGCTAATATATATCTTTGTCAGTAGTAAGCCGCTTTCCCCTAATAGGGTTTGGCTATAGAACTTGGTCAACATTAAGCTGTTTTCCCTAATAGGGGTTTGCTCTAGAACTTTGTCAATATTAAGCTGTTTTCCTTAATAGGTGTTGGCTCTAGAACTTTGTCAATATTAAGCTGTTTTCCCTAATAGGTGTTGGCTCTAGAACTTTGTCGATATTAAGCTGTTTTCCGTAAAAGGGGTTTGCTCTAGAAATTTGTCAGTATGAAGATGTTTTCCCTAATAGGGGTTGGCTATAGAACTTTGTCAATAAGCTGTTTTCCCTAACAGGGCTTGGTTCAAGAACTTTGCCAATATTGAGTTGTTTTCCCTAATAGGGATTGGCTCTAGAATTTTGGCAATATTAAGCTGTTTTCCTAATTGGTGTTGGCTATAGAAAAAATTAAGACATTATATATATGTCTATGTATGTATATATATATATATATATATATATATATATATATATATATATATATATATATATATATATATATATATATATATATATATATATATATATATATATATATATATATATATATATATATATATATATATATATATATATATATATATATATATATATATATATATACATACACACACACATGCATACATACTCATATGTACAGACACGCACACACACGTGTGTGTGTATATATATATATATATATATATATATATATATATATATATATCAAGGATTGAGGGCAGTGGAAACAGACTGGTACATAAAAACATCTTTATTTTTGCCGACGTTTCAAGACAACTAGTCTCATTTTCAAGGCTGCAATAAAAGAATAAATATTGAGATTACATATAAAATATACAAAAATCTCTTTAAAAACATTTGTACATAACCATAGTTTATGCGTTGCTGGGGTACCAACCTATAGAAGGGAGAAGGAGGGCGACTGGAATACGGGCAAGTGAAAAGCAAGGAAGACGGTTACGACAGGTAGAGAGGGGTGGAGGAGTTTTGGGCATTCAACAATGGTACTGTCTGTTTGATAATTAACGATTCCAGAATAGAGAGTGCTAGCTCGGAAGAGGCCCTTGTAATGATTTTAAATTGATCGTATTCAATGTAATTACCACATTTTTGGCATGCTCCTGATATTTGAAAATTCAGGATTACTTAGTTTATTGCCCGTTCGATAGCTCTCACCTTTGTGAGAATCGGCGCGAACCTTAAGAAGTCTTTTGGGTGCAACCCACGTAAGTTCCTCGAGAACACCGAGGACAATCATATTTATATACTACCCCAGACGTCATAAGGTCGCTTAAACGGTCTTTAATACTGAATAAAGAACCAATTTTCAAAGGATTCTTTGGAATTAGATTAATTTTGACGGCTCCATAATGCCTAGAAATAATTTGAGAAAGCTTTTGGCTAAAAGTTTTATCATGTACAAATGGAACACTGGCATAGACTTCAAGTTTGGGAACAGTTGGAATCTTGTACTTTGGCATGAAGTTGTCCTCTAATATTTTCCGCACATATTGAAAGAATAAGTTTGATGGAAAATAATTGTTGGTGAAAAAACAGTGTAAAAATTGTATTTCCTTATTAAAAACATGCCAGTTCGAGGATAAATGGAAGGCTCTATATAAAAGAGTAGACAAAGCATTTAGTTTAAAATTAAAAAAGCAGCTACTATAAAAGTTGGATCCTAAACCAGTAAAAGTGGGTTTCCTCCAAACACTCGTGTTAAAACAGTCTGATTCTCGTGAAACTGAGACATCTAAAAAGGATAACTTATTATCCTGTTCAACTTCAATACTAAATTTTATATTCGGATGTCTACTGTTAGCGAAATCGAGGAATGCTTCAGGTATGTAGATGATACTTTTACCTTGTTTAGATCTCGGTCTGATGCTGAAGCATTCCTCGATTTCGCTAACAGTAGACATCCGAATATAAAATTTAGTATTGAAGTTGAACAGGATAATAAGTTATCCTTTTAGATGTCTCAGTTTCACGAGAATCAGACTGTTTTAACACGAGTGTTTGGAGGAAACCCACTTTTACTGGTTTAGGATCCAACTTTTTATAGTAGCTGCTTTTTTAATTTTAAACTAAATGCTTTGTCTACTCTTTATATAGAGCCTTCCATTTATCCTCGAACTGGCATGTTTTTAATAAGGAAATACAATTTTTACACTGTTTTTCACCAACAATTATTTTCCATCAAACTTATTCTTTCAATATGTGCGGAAAATATTAGAGGACAACTTCATGCCAAAGTACAAGATTCCAACTGTTCCCAAACTTGAAGTCTATGCCAGTGTTCCATTTGTACATGATAAAACTTTTAGCCAAAAGCTTTCTCAAATTATTTCTAGGCATTATGGAGCCGTCAAAATTAATCTAATTCCAAAGAATGTTTGAAAATTGGTTCTTTATTCAGTATTAAAGACCGTTTAAGCGACCTTATGACGTCTGGGGTAGTATATAAATATGATTGTCCTCGGTGTTCTCAAGGAACTTACGTGGGTTGCACCCAAAGACTTCTTGGTTCGCGCCGATTCTCACAAAGGTGAGAGCTATCGAACGGGCAATAAACTAAGTAATCCTGAATTTTCAAATATCAGGGATGCCAAAAAATGTATATTACATTGAATACGATCAATTTAAAAATCATTACAAGGGCCTCTTCCGAGCTAGCACTCTATTCTGGAATCGTTAATTATCAAACAGACAGTACCATTGTTGAATGCCCAAAACCCTCCACCCTCTCTACCTGTCGCTGGTCCGTCTTCCTTGCTTTTCACTTGCCCGTATTCCAGTCGCCCTCCTTCCCTTCTATATGGTTGGTACCCTCAGCAACGCATAAACTATGGTTATGTACAAATGTTTTTAAAGAGATTTTTGTATATTTTATATGTAATCTCAATATTTATTCTTTTATTGCAGCCTTGAAAATGAGACTAGTTGTCTTGAAACGTCGGCAAAAAATAAAGATGTTTTTATGTACCAGTCTGTTTCCACTGCCCTCAATCCTTGATATGTCTGACTGATTTGCTGTCCTGCCTGTATCCTATATATATATATATATATATATATATATATATATATATATATATATATATATATATATATATATATATATATATATATATATATACACACATGCATACATACTCATATGTACAGACACGCACACACACGTGTATATATATATAAATGTGTATGTGTATACGTATGTGTATGTGTATATAATTGTAATAACCACAATGGTCTCTTTTCGATTTCTTCAGACTTTATATACAGTTGTCATTATTAAGCCTAAATATGAAGAAATTCTGACGCCCGGGCATGATTCGAACCCGCACCCGAAGTACCAGAAAAAGCTAATGGTATTATTATATGTAATATAATAATACCAGATACGTATAGTCGTGTGTATACTTATGTGCGTGTGTTTCAATAACCGTCATGACGTCTTTACTTCTCGTCTTCGTATCAAAGTGCTTTAACGCGTCGGTGCAGGAACCTCTCTTTGGCGGGGTCGAGTCCTGCTGCGAAAGGGGAAAGTCTCTACGTGTATTTCCGCCCGGGATAAAAGGCTTGCAGGCAGCAAAAAACGTACCCGGAAACCGCGAGGCGGTCGAAAAGTCGAGACGTCATATTGGAGATTAGAAATATGTTTATATCTATTAAAAATTGATCAGTAGATTATACTTTATATTGTATAGTAAAATATATATGCTCGTATATGTATATATAATATATAATATATATATAATATTATATGTGTACTATATATATTTAGTCACGGACACCGTAGCTTTTTTCATATTCACAAACATTAAGCTACAATGTCGTGACGAATCGCTTATCACTTATACATTCTTTCGGCCTATGTTATTCCGAGGGTGAATGAATTTGATATTAAACGATATTTATAGTTTGATGTATAATATATATATATATATATATATATATATATATATATATATATATATATATATTGTGTATTTATGTGTGTATATATACACACACAAATTACTCGAGTGTATACTTGTTTTAAAAAAAATCGTAAATTAGTTCCCAGGTCGTGATCTCCCCCAAAAAGGTTAGCCAATTCTTCTGTGACCCATATCTCACCTCCCTACAAAATTTCATTGAAATCAAGACGTAAATCACCCATTTCCTTAATCATTAACGCACAAGAAGCATGACCAACCCTGAAACGTCCACTGAACTCGTCAAAGGCTACATTAAAGGAGATACTCCGAAATGCCTTTCCACTCCCCCCTCCCCTCCCCTCCCTCCAATTCTCCCCCTTCCCCCCCCTCTCCTTCCCACTAACCCACTTTAACCTACCTGTCCCTTTCCCAGCTCGAGAAATGGAATGAAGAACGGGTTTAAAATGCTGCAAAGTAATGGGATGAGCTGGATCCCGTTGGGGGATAAAACGCAGTCGTGTTGAGTCCATTGGGATGAGTACGAGGACTGTGTAACATTGAATGAGTATGTTATCAGCCGGTCAGTGACTGCTCGTTTCCTGTGTCACTAATGTTGCAGTATAATTGTAATTTTTGTCGAATTGGAAAAATGTCCATGGAAAATTTTATACATACTTGCGCATTCACACCTACACGCATATAAATACCATATATAAATTTATATATATATATATATATATATATATATATATATATATATATATATATATATATATACATACATACATACATACATACATACATACACATACACATACACCCGATGAGTTCCCACAACGTACCCCTGATGTTTCATAGGGCAGAGCACAAGACCTGAAATCTCAGTAGAATCTCAAAACTTTGATTGAACTTATCAAGTAAATGCAGCTGGTGTCCTCTTCTTTTGTGTGTATGTGTGTGTGTGTGAGAGAGAGAGAGAGATGCAAGCTTTTGGTGGCTCTCCTTTACTGCGGCAGGATCAATTCTTGCATTTGGCCTTAGGGGGTTAAGCAATGCTCAGTCCCTATTAAAGAAAAGTTTTCTCCCGGATGTTTCAAATAAGGGATGAAAACAAGATTTATTTTTATGCCACAAATAGCGCAGTGGAAATAATTTGCATGGTAATAATGGGAGAATTATTCTTTCAATGAAACAAAGACTTTCCCGAAATGTTTTAATCTCTGGGTGAATATTGTGTGGTATGAAATCATAAATAGAATAAGAGGATTTCTTTGTATGTAAAGAGTGAAATATATTTGGGGTTGGAAATAAAAATATTTGTTTTGGTGCCAGAAATTCTGTGCATCCTATCAGCAAACGCATTAAATATATATAATTTGGAAACACAATACAACATATTCCTAACATTTTTGTGTATAAGTAACCGAAAAATTTATATCCTGATGAAAGTCAAACTGATTATAATTTGTCTTGGTGATACTCCATCTGTAATTCCGCCATGGTGTTAGCAAGGTCAGATCGCAAAGATGTGCCGTGTTTTAACCTAACCTTTGGATTATAGGTGCTTTCGCCTCCCTTGAGGAGGTATTGGTCATTATTTTGAATGACTGATTGGTTAGATAACTATTGTTACTACTGTGGCGCTGCTGCTAGGAATAATTTAATTACTCATTTCATATGCAGGAAGAAAGCGATTGTGATCAATATTTTTCTCTTAGTAATTGTTATACATTTCATACTTCTGGGTAAATGCTACCTTATCATAAGAGTATTAAATTATTTATAAACATATTTTTATAGCGTCTGGGAGCCAAGCTTTGCACCCAGTATCCAACGTCTGCGACGCCAATTAAGTCGTCTGCCCTCTTGCGACCCTGCATTCACGAGACGGCACTAATTGCTGTCCACGAACACTGGCTAATATGTACAACATAGGACAGAAAACGTGCCCTTGTGACTGAAGTTTCCGATACGACCTGATTGCTAAATACTAAACTGGCTTAGTATAGATTTTATAATTCCCATTCACATGAGCCACCCAGGTTACAGTAGAAGATACTTAATTTTAAGTTGATTTATTGTGTGTTCAGCCTTTCGTGTCGAAGATGTTTGAATCAGTTGGCACAAAGTCACTCGAGCAAGTTTTCTGCTATGTCGTAGCGCTCTGCCTCAGATTTTAGCATCAGTAGCCAACAATGGTGTCAGATTGAATCGCGCGGTCTTGTCAAGGCTGTGTCGCACGAGCCCAGCAATGTGCTACTGAAATCGGACATCCAGTAAGATGATAGGTGCAAGAAAACACGACCCTGTGACACAGCCTTGGGGAAGGACATCGTGAAAGTAGGCCAAGACGCCATTGTTTCCCAGCTGAAATGTTTCTCTTACATTTTAGAAGGTTGACCTAAAATACAAGATGCCCCGTAGGGGATTGGTGCCATTAGCGCACCTCATGCGGTGCACTGTAGGCATTACATAATGCTTTTTGCAGCGTCCTTTTGGCCCCTAGCTGCAACCTTACTTTTACTGTGCCTCCGTTCATATTCACTTTCTTCCATCTCACTTCCCACCTTCTCCTAACAACTGATTCTTAGTGCAACTGCGAGATTTTCCTCCTGTTACATCTTTCAACCTTTTTACGGTCAGTTTACGTTTCAACGCTGAATGATCTCATAGGTCCAAGCGCTTGGCCTTTGGCCTAAACTCTGTATTCCATTCCATCCAGTGCAAGAACAGTCTATAGGAAATACATCGTGTTAAGTAGGCCAAGACCCCGTTATTACCCAGCTGAAATATTTCTTTGCTTCTTAGAAGGTTGACCGAAAATACTATATGTGCCCTATCAAAATTATGAGGTCGTCAGCTGTTGGCACTTTACAGAAACCTCAGAGAGAATACCTTTCTTTATGACTGAAGTGCTTTGTACAGTCCGACTGACTGGAAAACTTTTTATTCACTCATGTTTTTCTCCCTCTGTCAGATTAATTGGATCTGTCACTGAATTATGAACTTCATTCTCGCGTTCTCTCTCTCGTATTGATTGTACAACCTTCTCACTAAATTGAAACACACACTCTCTCTCTCTCTCTCTCTCTCTCTCTCTCTCTCTCTCTCTCTCTCTCTCTCTCTCTCTCTCTCTCTCATGATTAACTACCTATCACCTGAATTGATTTTCCTTTAAGAATACTGTAACGTGAACAGGAAAATGGCATAATTTGTTTTTTTTTTCCTCTGTGGATCTGGTACCTATCGCAGTCGTCATCCACCAAATAATAGTAGAATGGTGGTAGAAGTATTAGTAGTAGTAAAAATTGTCTTGATAATTAATTTTTATTCTGCTCTCACATGTTAGCCAGATTTGTAATATATATATATATATATATATATATATATATATATATATATATATATATATATATATATATATATATATATATATATATATATATATATTAGTTGTATAGGTTCTCACTGCCTAATGAGACAATACGAGTCGTATAGAATACACACGTGGTAGCTACTACGTACAGCACCTGTATCCGCCAGTGTCCGCTACTTTTAGTCAGATATCACCGGTTCAGTGTGAAAAAGAAAGACGTGGCTCTCTCTCTCTCTCTCTCTCTCTCTCTCTCTCTCTCTCTCTCTCTCTCTCTCACACACACATTGATTGAAAAACTTTCTGCTAGTTTGGCTGTGATTGGAGAAGCTTTCATTATATAATCTCTCGCTCTCAGTGAGTAAAGAACTTTTGTTAATTTTTCTCCCAGATTTAATTAAGAACGGCTCAGTAATTCTCTCTCTCTCTCTCTCTCTCTCTCTCTCTCTCTCTCTCTCTCTCTCTCTCTCTCTCTCTCACACACACACACATTGATTGAAAAACTTTCTGCTAGTTTGGCTGTGATTGGAGAAGCTTTC
>NC_089750.1:64047206-64064706 GCF_040412425.1 Macrobrachium rosenbergii
GCCTTCACTCGTGAATTTGACTTCTTTTTTTTTTTTTGCTAGACATGAGTGCGTCTGTTGTAACAATGGGGAGAATAAGGACGGATAGTTCTTAAATAGGGAAAATAATAACAGGTTTCCTATAGACCGGGAAAATAAGAACATATTGTTTTTAAATAAAGAAAAGAACAACAGGGTTCTTACAGACGGGGAAAATAAGAACATGGGTGTTCTCCAATAGGGGAAATAAGATCCGGACCTTCTAAAATTGGGAAAATAAGACCAGGGTGTTCTGAAATATTTTGGCATTTTTTCCTTATTTTCAAATTTGTAGCCTACTTATTGTAAAAATCAGTCGGAATAGGAGGGTTTCTCAACGTGGTGACTATTTTATTTCTTGCTGTTATAGGGTGTAGTAGTGTCATTTAAATGAACTATTTGACCATTATTCCTTCAGATAATTCGGCTGTTTTTTCATGTTTGCATTCATGGTAATAAGTTTAAGAACTCGAACAGGATTTTTTTTTAGCGTTATTTGAGTTTTATGGATTTTTATATATTTTGTCATTACCTGTGCATTTGTGGCATTGAGACTGAAATGATAGTGTAAAACAAAGAATAATCTTAAAAGGTGATAATGAAATTTAGGGTGCTGTTTTAATTATTAATTTCTTGGTAGTACACAATATTGTTATAGTCTTTCGACATCTACACGAACATTACTATTTTTTAATGGAAAACCTCTGATATGAGGTATATACTAATAAGCCCTTATCTTGCGTAGGACTGAAACAAAAGAAAGAAAATACTGACTCGGCTCTTTAAAGAGGAGAGGTTAAAAAATTTAGGTAAAACGTAAGTTTTAAGTTATTTCCAAACCTTAGTTGTAGAGGGGGAAACGCTGTCGCAGAACTTTGCAATCTGAGAGTTATGAATTACCTTACTTTTTCTGCCCCTAAATTTTCTGAAAAATTTTAATTGTCATAGAACTCAGAAACTTACAGAAGACCCTAGGAGTCTGGTGTAAGCGGTAAGGGACCACAGTGAAATTCAAGAAGCTAGTAATGGTTAAATGAACGATAGAATTATATGGTGGACGGTTTCACCTTTATCAGGGTATCATTCATAAAGGTAACTCACTCTCACATGCTTGGTGGTTTAGGCCTAGATAGTTTTTTTCCAGTTTTTTTTTTTCTCAGAGGGTCGTCGTTTTTCTCGATTCCTATTTCAGTTACCGAAAGGCGCAACAGAAAACTGTGATTCCTTAAAAAAGCTTCGCAGATCGTGTTTATATGGGTATGTATGAGACCGCTGGTTTTATGGATGTCTTGTCTGGAATTGAAATATGTTGATGCTGTGCGTCTGCGCTCTAATTAACCTCCAAAGTAGAGATAGGTCATAACAATCTAACAATAATCCAGACTTAACTGTTTGAAAAGACGGCGAATGGTTCAAGGATGAGAAGAAACGAAAGTAAACAGGACCTTTCAGGAAGAGAGCTAGGATCGAAGACTGTGGGGTGGTAGGGTTGGGTGGGTGGGAGGGGATGTAGAGGGGTGGGGTAGCGTAGGGATTGGGGGAGGACCTTCTGTGGCGTTGGGTCGTATTGGGAGAGGGCCTTCTGTGGGATAGGGTGGGGTTTGGGAGGGCTTCATGGGGTTGGGGAGGGCCTTCAGTGGGGGTAGGGTATGGGCGGTGGAGGGCCTTCAGTGGGGTATTGTAAGGTTGGGGGATGGCCTTCCGTGGGATCAGGTGGGGTAGGGTCGGGTTGGTGGAGGGCCTTCAGTAGGGTATGGTAAGGTTTGGGGATGGCCTTCTGTGGGATCAGATGGGGTAGGGATGAGATAGAAAGTGTCATGTGGGGAGCTGGCGGTGGGGCCGGTATATAAGGTGGGGGTTCATTATCACATACCGGGGAGTGTGGTACTGGTATAGGTGCGAGAGTCTGGGTTCGGCGGGGTATGAACGAGCATGCTGTTGACCTACATGTTTTTTTGCCCAGATTCTTCTTCTTCTCCTTCCGTGCTCAACGGCCTTCACCTATTGCTTGTCGTTGCTAATCGTCCCGTCTCCCGCGTCGCCAGGTTCGCAGTATTGCCCTTGCCCATGGCCTTGCCTAGATGCGTGTGGAAGGAGCGCTTTCTGCCGAATGCATTGCTGATTTCTGATGCTAGTTACTACAGTTACTAATAATAAAATCATGATAATCTCAACAATTTTTATCATTGCTAATGCGAATGCGTTACCACGGAAATAGCGGAATATTCAAGGACTTGAATAGTAAACTTCTTTATAGAATTTTGTCCATATATAAAAAAACAAGGAAAGAGCAGAAGTCAAGAGCTTGTAAATAAGCGAAAGTTAATTGCAACAAGGATGAATAATTGCTGCAATAATGTCGCAACACTGGTTTCACTCATTCATTTATTTTTTTTTTTATCCAAGGCCCACCTGTCTTTTAGCCTACCATTATTGACTAATACTGAGAAATATGTCCAAATCGAAGACACGTACAAGAAAAACTTAATTTTAATTAATTTATGAAAAAGTTAATTGATAAAATTTTCTTATGACACCAGCCCATGTTTGATAGCTGTAAGTCTCTCCATTCATGCATTGCAAGAGAAATAAAAAATTGCAGAGATCCGTGACCTGCCTGGAAATGTGATGATGTATCCCAGACTTTGTCCCCCGGCTGAGAACCACTGCGGTAGAAGCCAACAAAAATAAGGGGAAAATATAGTGTTTCAGCGAATATATAGATAAAATGTTACTATGTACAACGACTCCAGTAATAATAATAATAATAATAATAATCATAATAATAATAATAATAATAATAGATATAGATTTATTTGTTCTTGTGCATAAAAAAATTATACGAACGAGGCCAATAGAGGCACCAGACCTAATAAGGCGAAATAATAATAATAATAATAATAATAATAATAATAATAATAATAATAATAATAATAATTGTCCGAGATTGATCGTTGTGCCAGCTGCGTGTTGGAATCCCTTTGAATGATTGTAGAAGTTAACACAGGAATGTCGATGGATGCAACTACGAGAAGCATCGTGCTCGGCACAAAGGAAGACTGTGGAGAGAGAGAGAGAGAGAGAGAGAGAGAGAGAGAGAGAGAGAGAGAGAGAGAGAGAGAGAGAGAGAGAGAGAGAATGCCGGGGTCGGGGGAGAGATGTGGCCTCAGAATTGATAGTATGTTTTCTTGCATTAGGTTATACTAGGGTCCTGGGTAATACATAGTTTTATCACTCTACCTAAGGAAATCATATATTGCATTTATGCACACTAACGCTAGCATTACACTTAGGTCGCATATGAGCCGTTTATTAATACTGTCAACTTTGGGTTTCAGTATATATAATCATGAAGCTACAAGTGTCGCTTAATATCAAATTCACGCTACCTCGGGAATATCCCCGATGGGGAATTATCATCGAGACTCGGCAGTACCAGTTCATTTATCACTTATAAATTCCCCTTCGGTGATAATTCCCCATCGGGGATATTCCCGAGGTAGCGTGAATTTGATATTAAGCGACATTTGTAGCTTCATGATTGTATATAAATCACGGTGTAATAAAAAATTTCACATATATATATATATATAGATATATAGATATATATGTATACGTATATATATTATATATATGTGTGTATGTATGTATGTGTATGTGTGTGTCAAGTGACGTAATCGATGATAACGTTGTATTTAATATTACTACGTGTGCCTATGGATCGTCTTCCCTCTTACTTAAATCAGGAGACATCGTTTGCAACACTTAATTCTGATACAGTCATATCTCTTATTTCCAGTGTTGAGATTACCCCTTTGGATTCCTGTAATTATTTACATAGGGAATGCTCAGGGGTCCTACAATCTTCACCGGAAGTCGGTTTTAGGAGAAATTGTTACTGGAGATTCAATTATCGTGTCTTTACATATTTTTTGTACGTATTTTCCCACTGATATGAAAAAAAGTATCACACTAAAGACTCTATTAAGAAGCATACATTTGGCTCCTCATTAATTCAGTCATTTGTTTCGTAATCACACCTAACCCAACTAGGTTCTGCTTGAGAAATTTGGCCTATAAAAGATCAGAAACATGCAACCTCGGTAAAAGAATGAAAAATAGACACGCCATTTTGTTATCTTTAGCATGTGAGCCAAAGGTGTTTAGTATTTTGTAGGTCAACCTGATAACTGATCTTTTCCATTGCCTGTGAACTTGAACTAGACTTAATCTTGGTCCCTCGAGCATAGATGAGATAAGTTGTAATTTAAAGATCGAGTTACTGGACGAAGAGCGTCTCGTAACTTGTGCCAGCGAAGTTTAGGGGAAGTTGCGGGAAGTTTGCATACACCCGACCGCGTCTGTGTATCGATTTTGTCTGCTTAGTCACAAGATTCTTCAAGATAAGGAAGTAAGCGCGTTCTTTGGAACGATTTTATCAGATTTTAAGGTGGATCTGAATGCGGATCTGTAATGTGTCTTTTCATTTTGGTCAACTCATGAATACTTTTGAAGATAGAGACTTCATACTTTATGCATATATTTTATGGATGTTGGCGATTGAAAATGTTATTTTGAGGATCCCAGGGCCAAGGTCATATTTAAAGCTTTCGAATACAAGAGAGAGACTTAATTTTTGACGTGCATAGTCCTTTAATAAAGATATATAGAGTGAAGCCAAGGTCATCGTCCTGCTTACTGGTCAAAGGTCCAATAGAAATGTAATATCTGCCTAAATATTTGAACTATAAGTAATATTGGCTTAATATTTGGCATGCATATTCCACTTATAACCAGCCCTTCACTTTTTTGTTCCTAGACCTCGAGTTATTCATTTTAAGTAACTGTTATCATCCAAGGCCACTAGAATTTAGGGAACTGGCAAGCTATTATCAGCGTTGATGGGTTTAAAGCGGATTAATGAAGACTTCAATTTTATGGCAAAACTGAATTACAAAATCTCGGTAAAATTTATTGAGAAATGACGGATTTGCGACTCGTCCCCACGTTACGGATGAAACTGGAATGCAAAATTTCACTCCGGTTTTACGAAGAGAATATACAAAACTTTTCAGTTTATTTTAGCACAACGAACTACAGGGTAATTATACCGTCAAATATTAATATTTCACAACATTATATTTCTGTAATCGACGTTATTCTACGGAAGGTCATATTTTGTGCCGCCTTAAACTCGGGTAAAATAAATTGGATCCAGGATTTTTTTTTTTTTTTTTTTTTGCCAAAACGAAGTATATAAAGATTAAAGACATAGAAAGATGAAAATCATTTGAAAAATGAATTACTGTTAATGAAACTGCGCTCGACCTTTTTGAACTCCTTGCAATATGAACTTCAAAGAATCTTCCTACGAGAGTGCCATGGCGACGAAGGTAATTATAGCCCTCATTAACTGCCTGGACGATATCCGTTACCCTTTCGACACTAAATTGATAGATGCTTCATGTTGGGGAGGGGAGTTGAAAGGACATTTGGGGGTGGGAGGGTGGAAAGGTGGGTTGGGGGCCAGGTATTTGACGTAGGTGAAAGGGGGTTAATGAAGGAATTGGCTGCAGGTGAAGGGGGTTGAAATAATGTTGGTAAATAGGACGGGGAGGGGATTCATTCAAAGGAGAAGGGAAGGGGACTTAAATTGAAAGGAGGGGAAAAATAGACAGAGGGAGGAAAGGGGAAATGGTGAATGGAGTAAAAATAGACAGAAGGAGGAAAGGGGAAATGGTGAAGGGAGTAAAAATAGACAGAGGGAGGAAGGGGAGTAAAGGTAAAGGGGATAAAAATAGACAGAGGGAGGGAGGGATGCAAATGTAAAGGGGAATAGAATAGACAGAGGAAGGTGGGCAAGGGTAAAGGGGTTAAAATAGACAGTGAAAGGATAAAAGTAGACAGAATGAAGGGGACAGGGTGAAAGGGTTAAAGTGGACAGAGTGAAGGGGGCTAAAAATAGACAGAGTGAAGGGGAAAAAGATGAAGGGGTAAAAACAGACTAGAGGGAGGGGAGGGAAGAGGTTAATAAGGGGGTTAAAATGGCCTTCCAGGAAGGGAAGGGGATATAGAAACAGAAAAGAGAGGAGGGGGAGAACGATGTTAAAAGAGAGGGAAGATGCTAAGGAATGGAGAGTAAAACAGGAAGGAGAAAGTCGCTTAATAGGCTCCCAATATATCCATCATTCATCTCTCTTCGTGGTGTTGGTTACTTTCGCGGCGTCGTCGTTAAGGTGAGGAACTTTCTTTAAAGTTGTTTGGCTGGTTTGACCTTGGCCCCTTACTCCAGTAGACGAAAGAAAAAGAAAATGGTCGTAGTCCCTGGTGTGGATGTCGATTTCTGAAAGAGCTGCTCTCTCGTTTTGGTTATTTTCTTAAATCTCTCTCTCTCTCTCTCTCTCTCTCTCTCTCTCTCTCTCTCTCTCTCTCTCTCTCTCTCTCTCTCTCTCTCTCTCTCTCTCAAAGAGTTGTTCTCTCGTTATGGTTTTTTTCGTAAATCTTTCCCTTTGAAAGAGTTGTTCCTGCGTGTTTTGGATTTCTCTCTCTCTCTCTCTCTCTCTCTCTCTCTCTCTCTCTCTCTCTCTCTCTCTCGTTTCAAGTTGCTAGCCTCGCTGCATCTAACACAAACACACACACACACACACATACGCGAATATGCGCCAGTAGGGCAGTGCATCTTACACACACACACACACACACACACACACACACACACACATAGTCGTGCGCATAGGGGATTAGCATTCTCTCTCTCTCTCTCTCTCTCTCTCTCTCTCTCTCTCTCTCTCTCTCTCTCTCTGCTGGTGAATGATCAACATAAAACCTCTCTTGCGCAACTTTATGTGAATATTCTTGGTTGATCAAGATGTAACTCTTTGAAATCCGTAAGGAATTACTGTGTATAGTTGTGTCCTTGTGTTAACTTGAAAATGATACTCTCTTTGTTAATGAATTTTCAAATTCGGGGAGCAAAATAGTCTCCTCTTTCCAATCTCTACCCTCGGACGCCTCCTCCCACCCCCACCCCGTTTCCCTCACCGCCCCTCTTCCCCTCACCACTTCCGTTCCATGTCCATGCTCCCATTCCTTGGTATTCAGCGGAGCATGAAGGCGGAGTGACGGGCCTTAAGGAGTAAGACTGGTGCCACGAGTTTAAATCTAAAAAGGGAACTAAATATTTAAAAGGTCAACACGTTTGAATATAATATACACGAAAACTAAGTATCTAAAAGGTTAGCACGTTTAAACATATAGGAACAAAAAAATAAAAATACCTTATAATATGTTTCTTCTGCTGCCTTTACTTTCATAAGAAAAATGTCAATCTTTTTCACTCACTGTAATCAATGATTGCAGAAAATATGTGATTTCGGCCGTCTACTTCTGTAATTATGGTGATGGAAATTCAGAATATGAAAATATGAAATTGATAAGGCAGTCAATAGAGTAGCCCCATGGCCATTCAGATCTAATTTCTTCTGGCATATATTGTTCCATGAAAAGGAAGGTCACCTTCACCTTTCTCATCTCACGAATAATTCTGGGCTTTCTTTTTGCCTTGACTTTTTCCATTCTTATCCAACTTTATTTCTCTTCGTCTTTTCTACGGGCACAGAGGCTTTGCAGCCATCCACCCAAACCGGGACTTCTTTATTGTTTTCCTTTGAATCTGAAGATCTGTTTGAGACCAATATGATGTTAATTAACGAGAAAATTATTGTGGCTTCGTTACTTGTTGATTTTTTAAAATTTATTCTCATGTTGAGTTGTCCCAGGCTTGGCTGTAGTGACTGGTTACTCTTTGCAATGAAGAGTACCAAAGGAAAAATGTCCACTGATGAGGTAATAAAGATATTCCTATCCTTTCAGAATGTATAAACGCGGCACGTAATTTTTTAAGAGTTTTTTTGCAGGAATTTATCCAAGGTATTAGCATTCAGCCAGAATGAATAGTAGATTCTTCGATGAATTTAAATCGGTACCCAGCATGATTCGGAAGTCTAAACAGCTTCAGAGAACGTCCTTTCGAACGTGACATTTATTTTTGGTAGTGGTGTATCTCTCTCTCTCTCTCTCTCTCTCTCTCTCTCTCTCTCTCTCTCTCTCTCTCTCTCTCTCTCTCTCTCTCTCGTCGTTATCCCTATTTTTAAGAGATTGTCATTCATCATGAATGTGTCAATTCGTGGTGGATATTTGCAGACTTTATGCCTCAGTTTGTCGTCCTAGGCCACCTAGTAATAGACTTGTCTGTCCTGCCATATGTTATTATTATTATTATTATTATTATTATTATTATTATTATTATTATTATTATTATTATTATTATTATTATCATTATTATTATTATTATTATTATTATATGGAACCAGCTCACAGGGGCCATTGATTTGAAATTCAAGCTTCTAAAGAATATGGTGCTCATTAGGAAGTAAGAGGAGAGAAGAGCTCTCATTTATTAAAAAGAAAAAATAAATTAATAAATACATATGCACGTTTGGCCGTTGAGGTTAAAGTTTTTATAGACTCCTCCTTATTATGATGTAGAGACCTCGAGGGGCAAGGCTGCCCAAAGTAGCCCAGTCTAGTAAGTGATAACAAGACCCGAGACTGTTTATTAAGAGGGGTGATAGGTTCAGGAAATACTGAAGAAGGAAGAGCATTCCGCACCCGGAACAGAGTGGTGTAAAAGGTTAAATCAGGCCGGTTTATCCTTGAGTGTGTAATTTCTTGTGATGCTTTTATTTGCTATTAATCTTTACTTGCAACTATTTATATTTCCCCAGATAGAGTACTGTAAGCATAGGGTAAATGCCCTTGCCTTGTAACATGAAATCCAGAATTACTGAACTTGCAATCAGCTTTAGTGTGCTGGTAAATCTAGAGGCTTGAAAGTCAAGGGGGAATCAGCTATTAAGAAAACTGAATATGCATAAGCATAATCGTCGTGTTGTAGGGGACTGGGTATTTTGCACCTTTGGTTAATTTTCTCGTTCTAAAGTATCTCCTTTTGTCTCTCCGTATTTTTCATCAAGTACATTTTTTATCTTTGCCTCTTTCCGCTATCTATATTTTTAGTCTATTTTATTTGTTTGCTGGCACTTGACCCACCTTATTTCTTTTTATTTGGAATTAGTTGAACCTCCTCATTCCCTTAAGGCTTGCCTCAGAAAAAGCAAACTCAAACTATTCTTGCTTTTCCGTAATTACATTATCATAGTACTTTTCACCGAGTTGGGAAGATTGGGAAGTTTTTCTTTTTTATTTTTTTCGCTGTATTGGCCTAGGTTAACGTGGTTTGTCATGCGATTGTCATGGAAGTCCATCAGTATATTTTTTTGCAACGTGGACAAATAACCTTACCGACGAATAAGTAACTTTCATCCAGTTTCATTGGCTGATACAGCAAGTTATTATTTTGTAAGTTCCAGTCATATCTTTACAACCTGGCTAATTTACATTTCTCCAGAGACCCGACGATGTTTTCATTGAACATTCTGAAGAGTTAATGCGACACCAGATTTCATAAACACATCAAGCAATCGATCATTCAGTCATCTGTTTGCTGTTGTAGGCGTGCTAAGAAAAGTTGTGTGTGTGGTTTTTACACTTGTCAAGTTCAGCTGGGTCTCATGTATATTTTGATATGCTAATACACGTAGCCCCTCGGTGCTTGTATGAGCGACGCAAGGGCGATGCAGAACAATCACTTGCGCAGTGTACGAAGGTTGGCAATGGCGATGAAATCAATAAAACGCGACAATGCTTTGGGAAGTCTCCGTGGCAAATGCTCAGTTATGAGCTCAGTTGAGTGAACCTTTTTATTTTTCACCGGGTCAAATGGAAGACTGGATTAAGTGGATGCAGCGCAAGCTTTCTCTCTCTCTCTCTCTCTCTCTCTCTCTCTCTCTCTCTCTCTCTCTCTCGTATTTTATGAGATTTTTTATCATATATTCAGACTTCTGCAGGAACAAAGGTTTCAAATTGTTATAATACTGATTTGCGCGTGAGTTGAAGGAATATTCCCTTGTCTCAGTTTCTTTACTTTGCAGAATACCAGATGTTGCATCCAAATATGTTTGTGTTCTTGCTGAACTGTTTTGCTCGTTTAATTATATTTCTTTTGTTTGTTTGTTTGTTGTTTTTTTTTCTTTTTTTGCTCGGTTGCTCCGTGTGCCTGCCTATTTGTTTGTCTGTTATCAGGATTAGCCTACGCTGAGAACGGTTTTGGAAGATTTATGAGAAAATTTTACTAGAGTTTGGCCTTGTGCCCAGCAACCTATAAGTAGATTCTTGAAGAGACTCTATCTGGATAAGGAACTTTTGTTTGGGGTCGGGGGTTGGTGGGCGCATAGTTGGGCTAGCAGCAGATATCTCACCTTGGCGGAGGTTTGCGGTCTCCGAACGCTCTTGTTACGTGACTCAATTTCTTGCTTTGATTGTAATTTGCAACCGGCCTGTGAGGTCTGGTGTGGGCGGCCTTTGGTCACAATGAGGTCTGAGAAGCCAAAAGCCAGTGGCTTTTTTTTTTTTATCCAGTCAGTCGTTTTTGCTTTGTGTTTATTTGCATGTTTCCTTGTTTTTTACATGAGCCAAGAAATGGAACATCGAATAACAAAGAAAACCTTTTTTTTTATTGATGGTCTTTTGCGTTTTACATGATGTCATCTTACGCTTCACCAATTCTCTCCCGTTACCAATTTAGACGTGACCTTGGGCGACCTTGAAAGGTCGAGCAAAGTTCTTTTTTGAGGCGAATACAACGAGACACATTCGCCGCATTTTAAAGTGTAGTAAATAGAAGCCCAGGACATTCGGCAGTGTTGGCAGTGCGTGTGAATTTGAGAGCGGACTGTGGTCGATTCATAAACAGTAAATTATATTAGATGGTAAACAACGCTTGCTCTGCGTGAGGAGACATTAGATCGGGCATTAACCCTCGATGAAAAATAAAAAAATGAAGCCTGAACTTTATTATTATCTTCCTGTGTTGTTGAATATCCTTGAAGTGACCTTTGGGGGCCTGTGCCAAGGTCGTTTAGGACGTGTTGGACGCTGCTTAAGGGAATTTTCGCTTGATGTAGCTTTTGAGTGAAGATTGAAAATATTGCTTTATTTTTGCCGAGCCGATGGAATGGGCAACCGGGTGATCATACTGGTAACCACATTCTTACTGACGACTTCGTGTCCTTACTGCCCTCATACCTCTGCTCTCAATCTTATGCCCTTATTGACTTGACACCGTCGCGAACCACATCGTATCCTTATCAACAAACGACTACCCACTCTGATGCCTCTCGTGCTTGGTTGGGAACATAGTGGATTAAGGGCGGAAAAAATGACGTCAGAACCTGAATAAAGGAGTAGGATCTTACACAGGTTTTAAAATCTTTGCCTTATAAAAGCACAAAAGATTTTGAGCATGCAACAAACATTTGGTTCATGATGACAGCCTAGCACCCTCATGCCCGTGCAGGAAACATAACAACCATAAGGACAACCCAAGATCCACACTGGCAATCAAATACACTTCTTGGCAGCCTAACGTCGTTACTTATGACCTAGTACCATCATTACACTTTAGTACCATGACAGGTCGCTAAAACCTGTCTGTAGTGGGTTCAATTTTGCCTGCACAGTCGGCCTGTGCAGGTATGACTGAACGTTGGTGGCGGCTTTCAGTCACTGCTGAAATAACAAAAACAAACAAGGGTAGGAAAAAGTACCGGGTCTAACCCCGAAGTAAATAGGTCTTCCTCTTGAAAGGGGGAACGCATCGGAATGTTGGGCACTGGCAGTGGGAAGGGAATTTTAAACTTCCTGTTGCCGGGTCTTATCTCCAAGAAGTCTTTTGCATCCTTTCAGTTGCTTTCTGTGGCTCTGCTGTTCATTATTATTATTTGCGTAATTCATTAATATTGTGGAATGGTTTCTTTAAAGTGAAACTTTGATCTCTGCTCGGGCACTTTGTGGCAAAATATGTTAATAGTTACCAAATGCTCCTATAACCGCTGCTGCTGCTGCTGTTGCTGCTGCTGCTGCTGCTGTTGCTGCTGCTGCTGCTGCTGCTGCTGCTGCTACTGCTGTCGCTGTTGTCGTTGCTGTCGCTGTTGTCGCTGCTGCTGCTGTTACCTTTAAACGAGGAGGTTAAGTTTTTGTTTCGGTTTGTTTATCTAGGATTACGCAACCAGTGAAGATTGGGTGTTGAAATTTTAACAAAATATAGGTGGGGTTCTTGACTAGCAGCCAGGATAGTTAAGTAACTTAGATGAAGAAGTGACCTCTTGGTATGTTACCTCCACCACTCAAAAAAAAACTTTGCGCACAATTATAATAGATTTTTTGGTAAACAAATTCGGTTATTTCTTTATTGTGGGGATTGCATAGCAGTGGTGGAATTTTGTGGTATCAGGAAGTTATTATTTATATCGTGATTTTAATTATTTTTATTATGAATATATTTTGTAGTAGTTGCAGTATTATTTGCTTAGTATAATTACAATATCTGGTTCCTCTTATTATTGAGCAAAAGCAAAGCGACCCTCTGATGTTCCTGCTAAAGTGTAGGATACTTGGCAGTGGTATTCACATTGTTGGATCACACACACAGAGAGAGAGAGAGAGAGAGAGAGAGAGAGAGAGAGAGAGAGAGAGAGAGAGAGAGAGAGAGAGAGACAGTTCAGGAGGAGGAAGCAGCGAGTTTGAAGGTGCCTAAAGGACAAGGGATGTAGAGATTTCACTAATTCACGTAAAGATCATCGGATATATATATATATATATATATATATATATATATATATATATATATATATATATATATATATATATATATATATATATATAACATACATTAATATTCATATAAAGTAAATGAGGTTTTGATTGCCTTTGTATTTTTTCCAAAGTTTCTGTCTGCAAGTTATCATCCATTTAATGAATGAGATTTCTTTGTAGTTTGTGTATTTGTATATATACATGTTCTTATGACGTTTTGTCACCAACCCTGTTCTCGTATACGTTGCTTTATGAAATATTATGTTTGATTATCATGCGGAAAGTCTCTCTCTCTCTCTCTCTCTCTCTCTCTCTCTCTCTCTCTCTCTCTCTCTCTCTCTCTCTCTCTCTCTCTCTAAATTTCCCTATTTGAGAGAGCGGAATTCAAAATCGCTATTCGGACTTGTTACGCAAGCATTGTTTCTCATTGAGAGAGAGAGAGAGAGAGAGAGAGAGAGAGAGAGAGAGAGAAGATGAAAAATAGGGGGACGAGGACACTTGGGAAAAAGGGAGCAGAAACTTTGGTGGGGAGGAGGGTCAGTGGAGCGACTTTAAAACGTAGGTAAACACTGTCATCTAAAAAGTCCCATGAGGAAGTATTAGCCCCGGGGGAGGGGCGGGCCGCGGTTTAGGTGCTCGGGAAAGTCAATACAGGAGAGAACACCCCAGTGGAAAAAGTATCTTCAGGTTTTGTTTTCTTTAACTGTGGCTCCCTGTGGGTTTCTTAGTGTCCTTAGTGAGGTAACGCTATTTCAGCGTGGGGCAACGTCTCATGGTTTAGGTATTGTGGTAAAGTGGTATCATGAGCCAGCACTGATTTTCGGTATATTGTTATTTAATTAACTGGTTTATTTATTTTCGTGTCTTTATTTGTGTACTTATATATTTATTTGTATATTCATGTATTTTTGTATTTATTTGTGTGTATATATATTTATTTGTATATTTATTAATTTTTGCTCTATTTATTTACGTATTTATGTATTGTTATATTTGTATATTTATTTTTTATTTATTTATTTGTTTGTTTATTTATTTATTTCGCCCCGTCAATTTGTATGTTTCTTTATTGAAATATCTCAAAAAAATAAAAGATACCGATGAATTTCAGTCCAGTTTTGTGGAGGGGTTGGCTTTGGGCCAATGAGAGGCGGGTTGATTAAATTTTGAGGCGCATCTGACCCGGAGGTGGATCCCAGATTTGATCAGTCTTCCAATTTTTCCGTTGTCTTTGGCATTCGTTCTCTTTCTGAGCGAATTTCGGTTTATCTGAAGGGTCGCAGCCTGGCTCATAAGCAAGCGTAAATATAACACAGTATGTGGAAACATATGTGACTCAATATAATCCAGTAAGAAACCCGTAGTTCAGTTGATTCTTTTAATTTCAAGTTGGAACTAAGTATGCACACACTAGGTATGAAGCGTCGTCTGTTTTAAAAATGTCATACGGCAATGGTGATCTTGTCATTTGAGCATACTACTACTACTACTACTACTACTACTACTACTACTGTTGTTGTTGTTGTTGTTGTTGTTATTGTTTGATAATGCTAACCATTCGTATAAAACTTTTCACGAGCAAAATTAGAGAAAATCTAGTTCAGTTATTCTGTATTCCATGTAAATTGTTTTGTTTGTTCAGATAACGTAGAGCGTAATATCGAGCCGTCAGATGGTGTTAGCATTCGATTATTGTAGTGGATAAACAATGTTTGCCGGCGAAAACACAAATAAAATAAAATAACATACGGAAATGTCTTTAGGCAAGGTTTATATTTTATCAACGTACAATTCTAGAAAGAGAAATAGCGACTGAGCTCTTCTTCACCGTGAACTTTGATTGATTAATCTTTCATTTCTTGAACGCGACAGACATAGCCTCAAGTTTATTGGTCAGTCCTGGCCAAAACCCGCCGGGTTACTCTTGCGATGCTAACAATCTCCCGAATTCGATAATCGTCAGACACTTTTTTTTTTTTCTTTACGTAACGTCGTGAAATCCTGTTCCTTGTTGTGGAGGGAGACTGCATAAATGCACGAACTTTTATGTAACTGGTTCGTGTTAACGTTAACACTGTCCTAGTCCGTGTAGAATGTTTTTTCATAAGATTCAGTTTAACGTATGATTGCAAGCAGGAAGACATGTTTTATTTCTTAAATCGAACATCTTGAATTATTTGCGAGTTCCGCCCTCCTCCTTTTCTCTCTCTCTCTCTCTCTCTCTCTCTCTCTCTCTCTCTCTCTCTCTCTCTCTCTATCTCTCTCTCCTCTTATTCATATCAATATTTGGAATTCCTTTATTTGATAGAAAATAATCAGTCGTAAACCTATCGCCATTCTCTCTCTCTCTCTCTCTCTCTCTCTCTCTCTCTCTCTCTCTCTCTCAGCAATATTTGGAATTCATTTATTTCATAGAAAATAATCGGTCCTAAACCTACCGCCATTCTCTCTCTCTCTCTCTCTCTTTCTCTCTCTCAGCAATATTTGGAATTCCTTTATTTCATAGAAATTAATCAGTCCTAAACCTACCACCATTTTCTCTCTCTCTCTCTCTCTCCCTCTCTCTCTCTCTCTCTCTCTCTCTCTCTCTCTCTCTCTCTCTCTCTCTCCTCTTATTCATATCAATATTTGGAATTCCTTTCTTTCATAGAAAATAACCAGTCCTAAACCTATCACCATTCTCTCTCTCTCTCTCTCTCTCTCTCTCTCTCTCTCTCTCTCTCTCTCTCTCTCTCAGCAACGTTTGGAATTCCTATATTTCATAGAAAATAATCAGTCCTTAACCTACCACCATTCTCTCTCTCTCTCTCTCTCTCTCTCTCTCTCCTCTTATTCATATCAATATTTGGAATTCCTTTGTTTCATAGAAAATAATCAGTCCTTAACCTACCACCATTCTCTCTCTCTCTCTCTCTCTCTCTCTCTCTCTCTCTCTCTCTCTCTCTCTCTCTCTCTCTCTCTCCTCTTATTCATATCAATATTTGGAATTCCTTTATTTCATAGAAAATAATCAGTCCTAAACCTATCACCATTCTCTCTCTCTCTCTCTCTCTCTCTCTCTCTCTCTCTCTCTCTCTCTCTCTCTCTCTCTCTCAGCAATATTTGGAATTCCTATATTTCATAGAAAATAATCAGTCCTAAACCTACCACCATTCTCTCTCTCTCTCTCTCTCTCTCTCTCTGTCTCTCTCTCTCTCTCTCTCTCTCTCTCAGCAATAATTTGGAATTCTTATATTTCATAGAAAATAATCAGTCCTAAACCTACCACTATTCTCTCTCTCTCTCTCTCTCTCTCTCTCTCTCTCTCTCTCTCTCTCTCTCTCTCTCTCTCTCTCTCTCTCTGCTCTTCGTCGCCGATTACGATTGTAGCTGCGGTGTCAATGTAAGAGAATTAATCATTCGTTCAGCCACACATGTGTGACTAGATTTTTTTTTCATATTCATCACTTAACTGGTTTCATTCACACCTGCAACACGCCTGAACAGACTGGAAGAACTCGCTTCTGTTTCCCTCTCACTCCTCTTCATAAGAGCGCCAAGAATAAAGCTTAAGAAACGATGTCATTCTCTAAATATTTGTATCTTTGCCAACTAGAACCAAATAGAACGTCGTGTTTCGCATATCGCCGTCTTCGATGAGTTATGGTGTATGGTGACAGCGTTTTGCTTGTTTGCTGTTTCATGATTCAGTTTTGCCTAGTTTTGGGGTACGGTTGGTATATCGGGTTATGTATAATAGTGACCTTTTTTGTTTTCTGTTCATTAATTATGATTTTGTTTCAATTTTATATGCAGTCTAATATTTGTAATTTCTGATTTTTAAAAATATCTTTCACCAGGCTCTTTCTTTCTTATTCATTTTTATATCTTCAAATGTGTATGTTCTTTATTGCTTCTCGCTTTTTATATATAATTTTTCAAAATGGTATTTATTTCATACGTATATTGTTTCCAGCATTTACCCTTCTCCTCTTTCATGACGTCGCTTTCCAACTGGATGAACGTCAGTGAGGTCATTGAGATGGATCAGTGGAGCTTTTCGAGCATCAAAAGCACCCATAATCCCGTCACTCAAATAATCGATTAGGCAGAGATATATATTCAAGTGTATCTTAGTCAAGCGCTCAGTCGGCATCTCCCTTGCCAAATGATATACCGTCTGGTAGCAGAGCAGGAAACCTTTATATTTTTATGCGGCCTCGTTGGCAGGGGTTGTTGATCCCAAACAATCGTTGCCCAGATATCTCCTGTGGACCGTCTCCTATCTAATGTCTTCATCACCTGATTTTCTCAGAGGGCCTTTTTAATCCCTTGTTTCGATTTGATATCTCCTCCTCTCTATTTCTGTCATCTGTTCAGACATTTTATTTCGTTTGCCTCGAATATACAAAGTCTGGAAGGCGAACAGAAATAGGAGATAAGAATTGAAAGGTGCTGCTGGGGGGAGGAAGGGAGGAAGAGAATGAGAAAAGGGAGGGGGTGGGAGACGGGAGTTCCCCCTCAGAAACAGCAGCAGTAGGCAGTAGCAGCGCCGGACCCGTGAGGGAGACTAATAAAAGCGCTCCTCTCCTGGGTCACCATGTCTCACTACAACCTTGATCGACCTTGCTCTCCTTTTCTCTCTCTCTCTCTCTCTCTCTCTCTCTCTCTCTCTCTCTCTCTCTCTGTATTTATCAACTCTCTCTTTTTTGCTTGTATCTATTCCCAG
>NC_089750.1:64067206-64197206 GCF_040412425.1 Macrobrachium rosenbergii
AGTCAAGGAAAAATTAATTATAGAATTTACTGAACAGTACCAAAGTTTATTCACTCTGTTACAATGTCGGATCACAGCCACTCGCAAAACATCCCATCGCATCACTTTCTACCGTCTCCCATGTCTTCCCACTGGTGGTCTTCCACAAACGTCATGTTTGTTTAGTTTGATAGGGCGGTCTCCCAGTACCCATTCTACTGCTGAATCATCCTGACCTAGTGATATATATTTGAAAGGCCAGGAATGGTCTCGCGACCGTTTTCATTCATTGATTATTGAGGGCCTTCGGTCTATTGACATCTCGACAGGAGGAGGACGACATTCTCTGCTCTGTGAGGTATCAGTTTGTATGGTATATAATATACATTGGATTATTCGTACGTATGAGAGAGAGAGAGAGAGAGAGAGAGAGAGAGAGAGAGAGAGAGAGAGAGAGAGAGAATCGAATGCAAGGAACCAGCGATCCCTGTTTTCTTTTCTAATTGAATGAATACCTCTTGATATCAGTAACATCTGACGTCAGTTGTATTCAGAGCTTGACGGTGCTCTATAGAAGAGTGTGAATATGTTGTTGAAGCTGGAGTCATTGTGTATAAAGGGAAGTTTCGGTACATGAATACAGATTATTAACTTGTATGAAAATCAGAATTTGCACGGCATTGTATGAAAGGAAAATAATCAACAAAAAATAATGCTCATCAGCATCATCTAATTATTATTATTATTATTATTATTATTATTATTATTATTTATCAGTGTATGCAAACATATACAAGACAAACCTGTAAGTTCATTAGCGCACAAAGCAAGTTTTCTTCGAATAGAATCTTCCCACCTAAAAAACTTGGAAAACAAGACCTAGAGAACAAATACATCAAGTAAATAGATTAAAGTAAATCACACACAAACTGCGCCGAAGTCTGAAAGTGCACGTGTGCGCACGCGCATTGACAGTCACAAGGGGTGGCCCCAGGATGCATTACCCTCACGATATTCAGCTAATATTTTGCCCAGCTTCTGGCGACAGGATAGTCATCTACAACTTATAGCAGGTGCCCCATGTGTTATAAAGTAATGTGCCCATATCAGTTTGCCCTCGCACGGGATTTATACCCTGGTCTCCCGGGTATTGCAGCGAGCATGACAATGATCAAAGGATGGGACACACATGTATATGCATATGCTGTATTAAAGATAAAAAAACTATAATGTTCTTATGAATCTACATGAAACTAGTTAGGGATCATATCGGGAGTTATCTTTTCTCGTGAACTGTCTAATCGTTATAGTATAGAAAGACCTTCACTGACATTGTGATACTGATGGAGATTGTTTTGTTACTGTTATCATTGTAAAAACACTTCACAGTAACTCGTACAGGTAAAGAGAAATAAAATCTTGGTTGAAGATAACAGTTGAGCAGGTTCTCGAAAGCGCTCAGCTGTATTCTCCACATGAAATGGCTTTGTATTATTATTATTATTATTATTATTATTATTATTATTATTATTATTATTATTATTAATACTGATAGTAGTAGTACTAGTAGTTGCATTAGAAGTGACAAAAGTTTCAGGGAAGGATAGCTTGGACGTTCGTAAATTTGCTGTAATACTATTGTTCAAGACTGGATCTATGTGCCTTTCGTCAGAAATCCGGACTTTTTCGTATAGGGCCGATCTGTTTCTTCTGGAGAAGCCCCACACCTGTGGGCTTCCTTTGTGTGTGTGTGTGTGTGTTCAGATCTGGGCAAGATAAGGGCCAGAGGGAAGTCGGACCAAGTGAAAGTGTAAAAAGTGACCGAAGATCAGGATTTTATTAGTATGTTTTAACTCAATGGCTGCTTACACACACACGTACACACATATGTATGTATATATATATATATATATATATATATATATATATATATATATATATATATATATATATATATATATATATATATATATAATGTGTGTGTGTGTGTTTGTATGTATTGATAGATAGATAGATAGTTAAATATTCACGTCAGCACAGGCGCATTGGGTTTTTCAGGAAAAGTACCTCCATCACTTCTTTGCCCTCGAACGAACCCAGGACCTTTTGTTATCAAAACGAGAGTAGTACCACTTAACCATAAGAGAGAGAGAGAGAGAGAGAGAGAGAGAGAGAGAGAGAGAGAGAGAGAGAGAGGTACATGCTTAGTTTTTTCATATAAATCATTCACAGTCCGTGGTTCATTGAGTACCTTGATTTGATAAAAGTCAGCGGGACCAACTATTTTAAGAACTGCGGGTCCAAAGTCACTCCAGGACAGAACAAATAGGTTGTTCTGACGCAAAGAATCTTATCTTGGGTACTTGGTTATCTTTCGTTTGATTGAGATTCCTATATGGTCTCGTCAGGCAGCTATGCAGTCTGTGATAGGCCGGACTAAATCTTATTAAGAGAAGATAAATTATCATATTGTGTTTATCGTTGTGTGTAAACAAGCAGTGACTGGACATCAAATACTGCTACTACTACTACTACTACTACTACTACTACTACTACTACTACTACTACTACTACTACTACTACTACTACTGTAATAATAATAATAATAATAGTAATAATAATAATAATAATAATAATAATAATAATAATATGTTAGATTTATCTCGCAGCATGCAGTTTTCTTTATTCCTGCTGATAATGTTTATTTTCTCATGATTATTAATATGATGTTGTTCTGCTTTTGTTGATGTTTCATCTGCTTATGTATTGGCTCCAACAACACAATGAAACTTTTTTTTTGTTAGAATGTAATATTGGCATATTACATTTATTGCCTACGTTTTGAAATTTACAGTTGATAATCTCTTGAAATGTAATGTGAAACGCCAAGACTATATTTATCAGACCCTTGATCCTGGTTGGATTATCTTTCAAGATAATTATCTGAAAGGCCACCTCTCTCTCTCTCTCTCTCTCTCTCTCTCTCTCTCTCTCTCTCTCATTGGAGTGAATTAGAAAATGACAGCAAAAATACTTTAGCTTAGCGTGATAATTTGACGCAAAGGACATTATGAAATTTATCACTGAACGAGTAGGAATATATATTTTTTAAATCCACTGAGTATTTAGTTCATTAAACTTCGAATACCATCAAATTGTCTAAAAAAAAAAATTAAGTGAGGTGTCAACTATGTTCAGAAGCAAATATTCTCTAGAAATTACCGGGTTCTCAAACGAGCAGCCGTTTCAAAGGTAAATCCCGTCTGCTACTGCCACCACCACCACCATCACTACTACTACTACTACTACTACTACTACTACTACCTTAGTTCCTCTACTACTACTACCTTAGTTCCTCTACTACTACTACTACTACTACTACTACTAGTACTACTACTACTACTAGTACTACTACTACTACTACTACTACCAACTTAGTTCCTCATTGGACGAGTGGGTATCGTTCTCAGCTAGCACTCTGCTGGTCCCGCGTTCGATTCTCCAAGCGGCCAATGAAGTAATAATTAGCGGTACGTTTATCAGTATTGTCCCCCGAGAGTATATTGTGATTTTTAGCCAAATGAATTTTGAAGGCCACTCCTACCTTGACACCCACCTGTGGGTGGACCTGTAGTCTCAAACTGTTGTGTATGTTCGTCAGTCCTGTTTCTGTATTATATATATCTGTGACTTCTGATACTATTCAGTGGCTTGGAGATAAAGTCGAAACCGGTCAGGGCCTACACCCCTGCTCTCATTTTTCACCTGTGGCAATGTGTGACAAATGAATCACGTACAAAAGTTATTGTAATTATATATATATATATATATATATATATATATATATATATATATATATATATATATATATATATATATATATATATATATATATATATATGTATGTATGTATGTATGTATGTATATATAACTGAATCACAGAAATATGGAATGTGATGAATATTTAAATAAAGATAAAACCCATGGTGGAGTGCTGCGAGACCTTTCGACTGTCTGTCGTCCTTTACTTAGCAGTCTGCTAAGTAAAGGACCACAGACAGTCGAAAGGCCTTACAGCACTCCAGTGTTTCCTTTCCTTTGTGGATTTTATCTTTATATATATATATATATATATATATATATATAATATATATATATATATATATATATATATATATATATACATACACTGTATATATGTATACTGAATCACAAAAATATGGAACGTGATGAATATATAAATATAGATAAAATCCACAAAGGAAAGGGAAGCACTAGAGTGCTGTGAGGCCTTTCGACTCTTTCGTCCTTTACTTAGTCTGCTAAGTAAAGGACGAAAGAGTCGGAAGGCCTCGCAGCACTCCAGTGTTTCCCTTTCCTTCGTGGATTTTATCTTTATTTATACTGTATATATGCATGCATGCATTCATGTGCTGACACAAGTATGTTTTACAAATTATGTTCCCGTGTGTAGTAAAAGCATTCCTTTTTCCATTCAGGTTGCAATCCCTGATGTCCTACAAGCAGCGCAAGACGCCGATGTCCTGGTGTTCGTCATTCCACATCAGTTCATCAAGACAATATGTGCACCCCTTGTGGGGAAACTCAAGCCCACGGCTGTCGGGATTTCACTTATCAAGGTGAGATTTACGACGAAGCCTTGTCCTCGTGAAGGATTGCTGTGCGTTTGTCTTAGTGTAGTGTGTGGAAAGAGCTGATTTCAAATGAATGTTACACATACTGTATAACCAAGCTTCAGTCGTTAATAACTCATATTTTATGATAGAAATTGAATGTATATTCTTGGGAGCTTTTTCATGTATGAAGGTTGAAATTTCTTAAGAAAAACGTTGCAGTTATTACAGTATTGGTTACTCTCCCGAAGACCACAGTACACTGTTATCTCTTGTAATGCTTTATTTGGGAGACTCATGTGTAACGTAGGTAAATAAAGGAAAAAAGCACCTTTAATAAACATCGTTTTGGAAAATATGCTACAATACTAAGTCCCTCTGAAAACCACTATTTTTAGCAGTTTTTGGTGCAAAAACCTTTTTTATGACTTATTTTTCATGGATCTTGCAGGGCTTCGACATAGCGGAAGGTGGTGGCATTGCGCTTATCTCTCATATCATTCACAAAGTCGTAAATATTCCCATGTCTGTCCTCATGGGGGCCAATCTAGCCGGAGAAGTTGCAGACGAAAAATTCTGTGAGACTACGATAGGTGAGACGTGATGATAATTTGCTTTTTAATGTGTTTTATCTAAGGCTTTCAGTACTGTATCTAGTTTGTGGAGCACAGGGAGTTATAGCAAGACTTATTTTAATAAAAGAACAAGTAATACATGCGCCGGATTCGGAACAGTTTTTCGGCGTAATCGAGTTTTCTGCACACCTGCTACAGCTTATAATCAAGGCCACCGAATATAGAGATATCTTTGGTGGTCTCAGATAATTCTGTATGAGCTGCAGCCCATGAAACTTTAACCACGGCCCGGTGGTGGCCTATCCTATATTGTTGCCAGGGGCACGATGATGGGTAACTTTAACCTTAAATAAAATAAAAACTAGTAAGGTTAGAGGGCTGCAATTTGGTATGTTTGATGACTGGAGGGTGGATGATCAACATACCAATTTGCAGCCCTCTAGGCTAAGTAGTTTTTAAGATCTGAGGGTGGATAAAAAAAAAGCCAGCACAATAGTTGTCTTTTATAAAAAACTAAGAAGGTTGGGAATAAATACCACACTAGCTTACAATGCAGTGATCTGGCAAAGTAAAAAAGTGGTTGCCAAAATAAATGCAAACTTGAATAAAGCAAATGAAAAAACTTTGGAACTTTTGTTACTGATTCTAGAGTCCCTTCACCTGACCATGTCTTGTACAGTAAAGGGTTTCTTTTAAAAGTAAAATTGATTTTCTGAATATATGCTGATTCCTTAAGTGTTTTCTGTTTGGTTGATTAAAAAGTGCATTTAAGAAAGAAATTTCAACTCCACTTTTCTCATAAACCCTATTTTTAACAGGTTGCCGAGACATAAATGTTGGCCGAATGTATCGAGATCTCATCCAGACAGATTATTTTAGAGTTGTTGTAGTTGATGACGTAGAAGCTGTTGAAGTATGTGGTGCTCTCAAGGTAAGGATGTTAGAAGCTGACTGATCAAGTTCAATAGTAAGTCTCTGTGCAAAGTACATGTGTTAAATAGCACTCTAGGAACTTCTGTTGCCTGTCATATTGAGCTTTTGTATTTCCAGTTATTCATACCTTATTATCCTACTAGTTGGGTTTCCTCATGTCAGCCACAGGTTGTGAGGTTATTATTCTTGCTGGAAAAGGATGCGGTCAGGTCACATACTTGTAGTTCTGGGATATCACTCAGTATTGAAGGCTTTCCCCAGTAAGAGGATTCTGTGCTGCTAGCTAACAAGGAATTCTAGATGGATCCTTCTATGTATTAAGAGAAGAGTGTTTATCCCGTAACTGACTGATACTTCATGCCAGCAGAAATTTTATTTTGGATGAAAGGGTCCCATTTTTGGTTTTTATGGCTTACTGGAATATTGTTCATTTTTTTATATGTTCTTGGTTTAGTTCTCTTGTTCTTAACAATGATGGTTCTTGATTCATATTTCACTGTTTCCTTTGTGAACTATGCATCTGTAAGAATTACTTTTGATAATCCCTTATGCAATAATTTATATCGTTGTTCACATAAATGTTTGTGCATTGTGCACATAGCTATATTATCAGTTTCATTCAAAACCCAAATGCATTTTATTTTTCAGAACATTGTAGCAACAGGTGCTGGTTTCATAGATGGCCTTGGCTTCGGTGATAACACAAAAGCTGCTGTCATAAGATTAGGTCTTATGGAGATGATTAAGTTCTGTGAGGTAAGGTCTTCTTTAAAAGAATCTAAGATTGGGAATGAATTCCTTTTATGACAGGTTGTTCATTTCATCTTTGATACTTTTTGTTGTTTCTGAATCTGCACAACTTTGTTAAGGATTTGTGTCACAAAGGTGGTTATTATTGAAGTAAAAGTTGTAGAGTATTTCTTTGAGCACTTACAGATACTAAAATATAGTTAGTATTATGGCTTTTCAGGAAATTAATACTGTACTGTATTGGTACTTTTGTATGCACTTACTATACTTAACATAATTCATACTATTTCTGAGCATTTAAAGGAGGGCTGAACTTAATATAGGATGCTGGAACACTTCCTTGAAAGTTAAAGGTAAAAGGTATCTAATTTGTTGGGTATAGGATTAGCCCAAATCAGGAAGGTATGTATTGTAGTTGTTTATCTTTTATCATACCTTGCAGTGCATCGTTCAGTTAGTATTCCATCATTAGTGAAATTTTCCTGTTCTTTGAGAAAGTGTGGCTTTATGAGAATTCAGTCAATATAGTATTACATTTTGTGCATAGTGTGTCCTGCAACCGTACCTGCTGTACTTGTTAGAAAAAGTTAGATGGCTCGAATTGTGTACTAAGGTGATATTTCCTTAAACCATTGGCATATAGATTTGTGTACATTGGTGTTTGAGGACTGAATAGTTCATATGGTGTAGCATGAGCATTGGATACTGCTCATAGAAGTATATTGCATATCAAGGAAAGTTGTTCAGATTCTTACACAAACACTGATACAGTTTTGTGGAAATGTACCCCACTGCATTAGAGGAGAATTTTATATGAAAAAGAATTAATATCCTGAGTCAATTCCTGTGAAGATCAAGATCCATTTTTTTTTAATCTGACTGCACTGCATAATTGAGAATAATACTGATAATTGAAGGGATTGATTTCTCTAATGTTGTTTGGTTTTATTTTCAGGTATTCTATGCTGGCTCAAAACTAGGTACATTCTTTGAAAGTTGTGGTGTTGCAGATCTTATCACAACATGTTATGGAGGGAGGAATAGGAGAGTTGCTGAAGCCTTTGTTAAAACAGGAAAGGTAAGAAGTACATAGACTAACTTAAATTGAAAAGACATGAATGTTAAATCTGTATTGTGTAGGCTGGATATAATGATAACTAATGAAATAGCACATTAAATGTATTTCTGTTTTTCAGACCAGTGTTTCATATTTTTATTAATGGAAACTTTTTAATCTATCTCATTAGTCTATTGAAGAACTGGAGAAAGAGATGTTAAATGGCCAAAAACTTCAAGGACCTCAGACTGCAGCTGAAGTAAATTACATGCTCAAGAACAAGGATATGGAAGATAGGTAAATGAATATATTATGTTGGATATTTAGGGTTTACAGTCTAACATGCTTTAATACAGTAATCATCAATTTAATAACTTACATTAAATTCCTGTCTTGATAGGAAATGGATTGAAAACCTTAAGAAATGTTGTAATTCAAGAGTTTGAGTTCTTGAAATGAATGCTGTCCATCCTCTTGTTAAACATTTGAATCCAGAAACATCCTCTAGAAGCCAATATTGTTAACATAAAACAAAACTGATCTTATTTTTGTATTATTACTGCGGGGTTGTTAAGTACTTTAACAAGACCACTCAGCCACATTCATAGAAACTCAAAGAGCTTTCATGGAGGATTGGAGGATTATTTTCTTACATGAGTGGCAAAAATTGGAGCACAATAAAATTTAATAAGTTGGTCTGGTAGGTGGGGAAGGAACCAAAGGTATGGGAGGAACAAATGAAAAGCAGAAAGTTATGCAGTTTGTGACCTAAGGAATGTTGGAGTGAACATTCAGTAGCCCCTGTATTGTGATACAGTGAGCACACTGAGCAGTACTGCTTATGGAGACTAGGTAGAATATAATTGCAAGACTTTTATGGCTAGAAATATTGTGTTCATGTGTTAACTGTTTTTTATTTGGTTGAGCACGTAGATATACATTGATTGGCAAAGATATTTCATAAACACATGGCTCCATGAGTTGGTAATATTTGTGGCTTGCCTTGCATGGCACACTTCAGATATACTTGTGAGTCTGTTATGATCAAGATGCCACATATCAAGGTCCTCCTTGAGGAGGAGGCATGAGCAATGGGTAGCATTGACATACACAGTTAAATTATTGCTCAAGTAGCTTACCAGTAGATTTTTGTTGAAAAATAAGGTGCAGATTTTTATGTGCCTAAAGTCCTTTATATCCATTAGAGTAATGATGACGATCACACACTTCCTCCAAGTTCAAATCTTCGCCCCCCCCTCTGGGTTGCCTAATTCATTCCCTGTTTTTCATATCAGTCTTGACTATAAAGTCATGTACTGTATTTAATAGAGCAATTGAGGGCATGGCTTGAGGGAAGAAAAGATTCCTCTTTGTATGGTGGTATCTGCTTGCCATCCAGAGATTAAGCTTGTGCATTCAAAGCTGCTGTCAGGAAAAGGCAATTTTGATAATTCTAACAAGAACCTTGGACCACCAGCCACTTTCAAGGAATGCATAGGTCACACTTATCTGGGAAAATAATGTGAAGCCCCATGGAGATTTTGTATACTGTACTTCCTTTTTATTGATAGAGTCATCAGTATTATGAATGAATGTTCATTTACTGCTTTGAAAACATACTGTGAGATGAAATTATCATGTGAATAAAATTTGTGACATGCATCTATCATGTGAAATTATATTTGGCTTTCAGATTAAGGAAGTTAAGACTACAGTTTTTCTGCATAAAAAGCACAAAACAATATCGTCATTTCTTTCCAGGTTCCCACTTTTCACATCCATACACCGTGTCTGCTTGGGTGAAATTCCACCATCTGGTATGATAGACTGTATTCGAAACCATCCAGAACATATGTGAGTATATTCAGGTTTCTTCCACCAGAATCCTGGCTATGTATTTGTTAGAAATGTTAAGATTTGGTAATGTTTTGTGTTTTTTGTGTGTTTATGTCTCATGTTTGCATTTTTCCTAGGTTTTCGTTGATGCAGATTGGCAAACTGAATGGTAATTGTTTTGCTTCTGTGCTGGGTATTTCATTCTTTTGTTTTTTGATTGTGGTGTCTCTGGTATCTAAACTGATAAGTGGCATTTTCTTTTGAAGTTTTTAGAAATGCCTTATCACATGATATAAAATTCACGTAATACATTAAATATTAATGTTAATACATTAAACATTAGAATTGCCATAATTACATTAAAAACTTTTAACATAATGAAAATGAGCCTTCGACCAGATATTTTATTATACTCTGTATGAGCACAACTCTTCTTGGTTGTCACGGATGCAAGTCTCATGAAGGATAGGATTCTGTTTGTTCATTAATTTTACAGGTACTATGTGCAAGGGATAGATACTTTGAGCAATCTCACTTAGGTTGTTTAACTGGGATATGATTCTCATTTCATTTTATGCAGTAGGTCCCATAGCTTGTAGTAATGATCATTGTACCAGCTTTATGGAAATGATTATTACACATTGAAAAATTTTGGATGTACAGTAACTACTTGATCTCATGCTTTGGTTGTTTTTATCATATATATAAAGCATAGCCATTCTTGGTTTTGGTTGGTCTACTGTTGATCCCTAATTCAGTGGACTTCATAAATATTCAGGATTCAAAAGTTAATGAAGTCATAAGTACTGAATGTTGCATAATCTTATTCTAAATACAGTATAAGATTACTGGGAGGAAAAAATTTTTCTCTATTTTTCAATTATGGAAATTGTTTTGAGCACTGAATTCTTGTTTATTAATGGATGAAGCTACATAGGTGTGGAATTCGAGGCCTCTGGAAGTTGCTGTATGCAAGTAACTTGGTGCTAATTGTGGAATCAATGGGATCTGAAAAATGTATAAAAAATGGAAGATAGTAATGGAGGAGAGACTGAAAATCAGAGTATGCAAAACCCAGGTACTGTATATGGCCACCAGAAAGTCCAGTCAGGTTAGTTTCCATGTGGATACTTTGAGAGGGATGTTTGGCAAGTGAAGTGCTTTTTTAGCAAATATAACAGCTGTTATCACAGGAGATGCTCAGTATTATAAAATGTACAAGGAATAAGGAATTTATGATCCATGAAATGTCTAGAGCATATTGAAAGGAGAGGGAGGACCAAGTTGTGGAGGGTCAGGCTTTGAAGGACGTTATCATTTCTGTTACCTTGGTAACATAATGATTGGTGAAGCTGGTATGGAGAGGATAGTAAGAAAAAGATGGCAACAGCCTAGATGAAATGGGAGGAGATTGCTGGCCTACTCTACTGGTAAATAAAATGATCCCATTGGTAAATAAATAAATTTAACATTGATGGTGGATCTGTAATGCATTTGCCATACTGTAGTTCTCTGTGCAGGAGAGACATGGGTAATTGCAAAGAAAATAAAATTATAGAAATTTTGAAAGTGTGTGTTTATAAAATGTTGAATACATAGCTGCAGTACACTGGGAAGATCATACATATGACAAATGGGGAGGTAACTGTGAAATGTATTGACCAGAACTGGGAAAATAACTTGAGACATCACAGATTGAGATGGTTTGGGCTTGCGGTGAGGAGGGAAGAGGACCAGCTTAGTAGTGATATGGAAGTAGCAGGATGAAGACTAGTAAAGTTGCCTTGAAAGTTATGTTGAAAGGACATAGATTAAGAGTTGGACCAGATAGGAATGCAGGCACAAAGTACTTAAGACAAGAAGAGAGTGGATATGTATTTCATGTCTAACCCAGTAAAGGAAAAACCTTATTTAAATTATTGAATGATAGTGGAAATCTGTTTCATGCCGATGTCACTTAGTGGCACTGTATACTATAGTACACATATTTAGTCTGGAAAATTGTTACCATTCTTATTGTTTTTGGCATGCTTCGTTTTGTAGTCACTGCTCGTCTTTCCAAGTACAGTACTGTATGCTTTATCCTGTCATGAGGTCATAGCAGAGCATGCAAGAGCATTGCAGATGGTGATGATTAGATCTATAGGGTGAACTTTCTTATATGGATATGGCCTGCAGTGTGGGTATGCATGTACTGTACCTTGTTGCCACAAAGGTCTATAGGATATAGAGGGTATTTACTAAGGACTACAGTAATAGTAATACATTCTTAGGAAAGCTCCAAAAGTCACTTTATGAACAAAATACTGTCCAAGAGGTTTAGATCCAAAGTTGTCATGGGAAATGGTACATGTCAAATGGGGCTGGGGATCCAGGTACTGTATAAGGATTCTAAGCAGGTAGCCTAAGCATGTCAAATGACAGAAGGGAGGAAAATAATGGTATGTTTGGAAGATAATTTAATTCCCTAGCTTTGAGTAGAGCTCTCTTGGATTAGTATGCCCCAAGACAAGCACCTTCCATACAGTTGCTTAGAGATGAACTTCCAAAGAGAGTTTGACACATGAAAGGTTCTTGATCAGAGAGGTCCAGAGAGAAAAAAGAAAAGTGCAGAAGCAAAGAGGTGAGACCTATGGCACAAGGACATAAGGAAATGTTACGTTTCCTTGGTTTTGTGAAGAAATGCAAAGTAAATTTTGAGGGTAGCTGCCCAGTGGGCAAGAAAAAACCATAAATAAGGATGGGATTTAAGATAGATGCTAAAGCAGAGGAAACTATAGTTCAAGGGGCCAAGACAAGACATTAAGGAGAGTAAAACTGGCTAGTGATAAAGCCAAGTCACATAGTCAGTGCAGACTTAAAATTCAAGGGGTATAAAGTAATCCATCAAAAAAGCATGCATAGCCAGCTATCCAAACAAAGGAGGTTAATCTAGTCTAGCTGAGCTAAAGAAACACATGGTTATGTACTACCAGTGCCATGCTGCAATATTAGTTAAACTAAGAATGGTTGGAGTAAAATATATATATAAACTGGCACTAGCATTTGACCATAAGATAAGGAGGAAGGTATTTGCTAACACATGGTAGTAAAAGAGAGGGACTGATGGAATTGAATAGCATACCAGTGAACTAAGTAGTAAAGATTGAAAAGTAGTACTGAAGGAAAGGTCAGTTTGTTAAGTTTGGCAATTACCACCCAAAAGGCAAGTCAAATCACAAACACCTCATACTCTTCTGTCATATAAATCCATTAGTACTGCAGGAAACCTAGTCCCCATATGTGTCAAGTGTAGTTAATTTCACCTCAGAGGTTTGGCTAACACTTAGCAAAATAGAATTAATGAAAGGGTTGGTATCAGAATTAGATCAGAAGAACTATAAAGTTTACCCTCAGGTGATTGACATTTGAGATTTAATCAGTTCTGTCAAGATCATGGAAGTACACTGGAGATTAATGGAATTTACTCATCACTCTTCTGTCTGTAGACCATAAAAAGCTTAGTCATTGACAGTATACTGTTTTCAAATTACACTGCAGTGTCACCTTGTGGCTAATACATTAAATTTGTACTGTACTTATTTCACAAGTTTAATATTTTGTTGTTTTTACTTGTCTACTTAATTCCTAGTGGCAAGTTTTTGCATTGTAAGTGTTAGCTATAGAATGTCATTGCTAGGAGTCTTTTGGTTTTTGTTGTTGTCCATGATGGTGCCTTCATTTAAAGAATATAGCTTGGATACTGGGGGTTTAAAAATCTGATAAAAGCTGTTTCTGCATTCTTGGATGCAACTAGTACTATGCTGTGTTCAAGATTCTTCAGTTGATGTTAGAAATAGTGACTAGATTGAATGATTGTAAGATGGAAATGTAAATTGATTAGGTACAAAGATGGAGTTCAGCCAATCAGCTGTATCAAAGACTACTGTAAAACATAAATATGATTGCATACATTTTCATCTTATTTTTTTGCCTGTGACTATTTCCAGAAAGCCTGTTTGAGAAGACTGGATGTTATTTGCTTTTCTGTTTGTAAGTACAGGTAAATAACCTTTAAGTGTGTGGTTCTGAAATAGAGAATTTACTTGCTGTGTGTCATAAAATATTATTAATTAATTTTAAAGGTTTCTTTTACTTCTTCATTCTCTCTGCTATCGCCAAGCAAAGGAGTCGGTTGCCTTGATGCATCTACAGCTATCTGTCCTAAACATCTTTGTCTGCTACACCCTTCAACCCCAGATCCTCCCTCACTTTATCTTATTGTCTAATCCTATGCCTCCCTCTTGACCTTCTACCCTTAACAGTTGTCACCCAAGCTCTCTTCACTCCATCCTCACTCATCCCTACCACATGCCCAAACCATCTCAATCTTGAACCTCTTTTCATAGTTAGTAATCTTTACCATTCCTGCACTTCTGATTTCTTCATATTCTAGCCTCTCATGCAGCAAGATCCCTAAGTCCACAGCAGCATCCTCATCCCTCATCTCTGTTTGCTCCAGGTTCTGTTCCTCCCCATCTTAATGCCCATGTTTCTAAATACATCATCACAGGTCTGATTACTGTACAATAGATCTTTATATGTAGTTTAATGGCATTCTTTTATCATGCACTGCTGGAGCCATCTCCCTCATTGCCCCAGGGCTGCTTTTATCCTGCTTTCAACCTCAGCTTCTCCTGCAGGGGGCTAGTACCATCAGTGCACCTCATGTGGTGTACTGTAGGCATTACTTAAGGTTCTTTGCAGTGCTCCTTTGGCCCCTAACTGCAACCCCTTTCATTCCGTTTACTGTATCTCTGTTCATATTCTGTCTTTCATCTTACTTTCCATCCTCTCCTAACAGTTGTGTCATAGTCAGTTTCCGTTTCAGCGCTGAATGACGTCATAGGTCCCAGCGCTTGTCCTTTAGCCTAAATTCTATTTTCTATTCTGTTCTATCCAGCCTCAGCTTCATACTCTTCCACTTGGCTTAAAACATATCCTAAGTACAGAGGTACTTAAAATTCCCTACCTATTTTAGGTCTAGGTCTTCTATTTTGTATAGATGACCTGCCCCCTCCCTGCTTGCTGGACACCGTAACCTCTTTTACCCACATTTACTCAATCAAGAGCTTCTTGCCACTTTCTTACCATTCTTTGCAATTCTTCTTCAGTCTGCAGTAATTCACCAGATCTGCATATAACAGTTCCCTTAGACTTTCACTCGTAATTCCTTCCCGTAATCAATACAAACACAAATTGACTAAGTGCCAGTACTTGATGCAAACCAACTCAGACTTTAAATATTTCTGTTTTTCCACAGGCTGTCTTTGTTCTTTTATAATGAACATCATTTCACCAAACCAAACCAAATTTACTGGCACTTCCGGCACTTCCCTCTTTCTAAAACACCAGAACACTTTCTCCCAAGTTATTCTGTCAAATGCCTTTTCTAGGTATTTAAATGAACAGTAGCACTTCTGATTACCTTCCAACCTCTTTTTCTGTAACTGTCTTATTATAAAGACAACATCAATTGTACCTCTCCCCTCTAATGAAACTGTACCGAAGTTCACCAGGTTTGAAGTTTCTTTGAGTTTTATAATTACTAAATGTAATGACTTTATATCGTATTACTTAGAAAAGAAGTCATTATTAAATGGAATGTTGCCCGTCTTTGTCTAAAAGAAAATTCCTATACATTACTGAAGTAGAAAACCTGAAGTTTGAGAGTTTTGATATCTTAATGTCTGTACATCTTTTGACCTGTTGTGTTTTTGGATAAACTTTCTAGTATACCAGACACTAGAAACTTGTTCATAGCATAGTATAAGTAGCATTTTTACTTTCCCCAGTGACTCCTCAAATGCTGATACATCTGATAATGGAGGGGATGTGTTAGTTTTGAGATAGTGGAAAAATTTGTGTTTATTAGCTATTTGTTTTCATGGACGCTGACTTACAATTCAGGTTGCCTCCAATGGTAATTTTATCTTAGTAGGTTTAGTTATTCTTGTAGAAAATTGCCATTTAACAAGATAGTGAACAAGATTAGTACAGTACAATCCTTTTCCAATGTAAAGTATAAAGAAGTTCCTCACTCTGATAAATTGATTTAGTATACAGTAGTTGCTTATTCACTCAGGTCATATTTCATGTTGTTGTTGTTATGATTATCCGTTTTCTCTTGTTCACACATTCCTGTGGAATGAGACCAAAAGGCTATTATTGTCTAGGAAGCTTCTAGAGAATAAAATAAAATGTCCATAGTCTGTATTTTGAATGATGCTTTGAAGGAGGCTGATAAATAAGTTACAAAGGAAGATTTTTTATACTATTGTGTCCTCTAATATGGAATGATTCTCTTGCTGTATTCTGAGTTACTGAAAGTATTTCCATGTTTTAATCTTGATGACAGGTGACACACAAAGGTGCCAATATCTCCTTTAGCAAACCTAATATGTTAGGCTTTAAATTCCTAAGGATAATAATGGAATTTTTGTTTTAATATTTAATCAACCTGTTGTATAGTAATTCACCAAATTGGAACTTCTTCCCTCTTTCATATTTCCAGGAAATTTTAATAAAAAAATTCAGAAATTAGTCTGTTAGCACCTTTGTCATTTCATTGTTCTCTTTTGTTTTCTTTATACAGTATTTTGGCCAGCTAAGGGATACTTTTGTTGTGTAGGTATTCTCAGCACCAATGAAAACTTTGTTTTTGTTCCACAACCTTTTAACTTAATATTTGCAAAACAGACTTAACAACCGATTGACAATTTCATGAGACTGTGTACAAACTCCTTTAAAGACTTGACCTTATTAATTAAAAGAATCAGGATTCCCAGTATGCTGTAGTAGGTTTGATTTGTCCAGTCTTGAGGTGGTGTTCATTCAGAGTTGCCTGATTGTAGCACATCTTGCTGTATATTACAATTACTGTTACTCATTTATTATGGCATAGATCAATGGTCATATTTGGTAGTTGGTCTTTAATTGATGCAATACTTGATGTGTTGTAATGTATGTGGAATATTTTTTTGCATGATACTTTGACTAACTGTTATATTTCACTTCATTCTTGGGTGGAAAGACTTAACACAGGTACCTAGAAGATTTGTCACAAGGATCTGTAAAGAGAAGGGTGGTCTGGGATACAGTATTCAGAAGAGTAGTTTTAATCTTCCTAACAGTCTTAAGCAGTTTTATTTTCAAGCCGTAATGGTACATTTTGTATTTGCGATAATTTAAGCCCCAGGGTCCTTTTCATGATAGTATCAGTCAGGTGCTTCCTACTTGATCTTCTTTGTTTATTGGACAGTTTTTGAAATTTGCTGCCTGGAATTTCAGCTGTGATCAGCTTGTGGTTGTTTATTCGAACCAAGAATTTGACACAGCCTTTGATGATTTCTGAGAGGTTTCCAATGTATTATGACTCCATTTATTGCATAACCCTTGAACCATTTCATGCTTTATTGATTAAACCTGAAACCATTTCATTCCCTGCCAGTGCAAAAACAATGAAAAACATACTCCCAAATTCTGAAACTTTTGCAACTTTCATATTTTTACAATTAGAAATTTTCTTGAAAAGACAAATATTTTTAATATACAAGTGCTCCATACTTGCTTTCTTTGCTGGAAGCCATGTTGTAAACGAGAATCTGTTACATAATATTTTTTGTCATATAGTTACATACAGTAGACTGAGTAATACTGGAGAATAGTTGTGCACATGTTCTCTTATGCATGTCTCATGGGGAGGGGAGTAGCCCCCAGACTAGTCAGGGAACAGCACCTTAGGTTAAAGTTAGGAGAAGGGAAAACTAGGTTAGGATGTATCCCTGCTGGAAATGTCTGCTTTTAAGCATATCAAAGACATATTCCAACATAGTGTGTGCAACTCTTCTGCAGTTTTATATTATACTGTTTACACAGATATACTGTTTCCTTCAGACTGCTGTACTGTGATTTTTGTTGTGGTGAAGTCCATATTTATGTATTGATATTCTCTTTCTTATTAATAGGCCCCCCAACTGCTTTAAACTATCGATGGAATCCTCTGATTAATGAGATAAAGGGATTGACGTAAGAGAAAGTCATCATTGGTATGCTACAGCTAGTTGTACATTTAATGTCTTAGAAAATGTTTGCTCTCTCTTCCTTTTATTCTGAATGTTAGCTGTATAGTGGAATGTGCTTGGCTTGCTTCATAATTTCTTTTTCTATTCAGTTTTTATAGAAAACCATTGTTTCATTTAGGTTTTGAATAGTATTTTATGTTAGAAAATATTTAATGTTTTAGAGCTGCATTTTGTTTGTTTAAATTTAGTATTCTGGTTGAATGCTTTTTTATTCTGTGATGTAGAAAGTTTAATCAATGGTGAATACTGAAAAGGAATTTAATCGTTTTTAGCCTCATTTTAATGCTTCTTAAATGTGGCCTATTATAGTTCAAAAGTATAACATTTGTAATTTAGGAGACAACGCTAAAAATGAGTTGTTAAGACAGTGGTTTCTTGGTTAAGAATTGAATAACTTAGTAAACACATTTTGGAGGTTAAGTATTTGTATGATGTCAGATATATGATGTATAGATCATTGTTTATTATTCATGAGTAATGTCTTGCTTATCTGGACATCCCAAGTCCAGAATCTAACAATATAAAAGTGCAAGAGACAAAAGCCATATGTCGTGTAATGAATTCATGAAATACCAGTAAATTCATAGTGAGTCTTAGGTGATATTTACTTCCATTACTTCTGCCTCTCTCTCTCTCTGTCTCGGATGTATACAGTGTAAGCATCTTTTTAAAAAGGACTAGATTTCTAAGTCTCAGGATAAATTTTTTCTGATGTTAGTTAGCCTCCCATTTATATTAGACCCGCTTTCTAGGGAGGAATGATGAAGAATCATCAGCAGTCTACAGAAATAGTAGTTGAAGTTCAGAGAATCATTCCTCTTGTCACAGACTTGGCTGGAATATGACCCACCTCTTTTGATTCAGTGGCTGCATTTGAGCTGCTACATCTTCCCTTGGCAGTTATGGTTGAGCTTATGATCCAAAATAGTAAATGTTCATCCAGGGTGTACAATTGGTGTAAAGGACTCATGTTAAGGAATTAAATCTGATGTATTTTGTGGTTGCAAAACTCGAGATGAAGTTGAATGCAGGTTAGTGTAATATTTCCTCAATTTCCTATTTGGGAGGAGGATATAACCAGATTATTCACAGGGGATAGCTTAGTAGGGTGTACATAGTTGAAGTGATACAGTACTTTTAATAGACTTACAACACAGCAGGTCGTTACTACTTAGTAGATTCAGCCAGCCTTGTGCTGGCACGGGCTCTTGCTCTTCAGCACCCGTAAAGTTCATTAATGCTGGGTTTCTGGAAGATCCTTTAGACGATGTGATAGAAGAAGCCATAAACATTGTCTGTTATTGTTTTCCTTTGGTAAACGATAGAAAGATATTGATTAAAAGTACATGGAGTGCAGTACTGTAGATGTAGCAGTAGTAATAACAGTTTGTTCATAAATTAACAGAAAATTTTTCTTTTCTCAGTATTGAGGTACTGTCATGACTTTTAGTACTGTTTCATGCAGGGAGATTACTTCTTGACCTTTGTTTTTCATTGGAACCTGAAGTCGGAAAATTCTTGAATGTACAGTAGTCAGTATTTTCTGTACTGTATATCTCTTTATTTTTTATCTTATTTGGTTGTAAAATGTGTTTGTAGCAGAGTTATATTCCTTTATTTTTAATATCTCTTTAATTTATATATACCTTTATTTTATAATTTATGACAAGTAATAGTGATGTTTTAAATGTCATATTCGTAAACTGTACTGTCTACTGTAATAGCTTACGTTTTATTAGGTATGATCTATATTAAATTGTGAAATTCAAAGGAATTTTGGAGCATTTTTTAAGGATGTTTTAGCTGTTTTGAAAGTTTTCTGATCACTCATGTTTTGCTTATACTAATGTTGGATTTTTTTTTATTGTATTCATACTGTATTTTAAAATTTGGAATACTATATGCAAAGCAGGTTAGCCTTTTTTGATTCAAGTTTTCGTATCCATGTCCAGTGGATTGATATGAAGCATATTATAGTTACTGAAACAGTAAAATTAGCTGACACAAGGTGAAGCAGAACTCTACCAATGAAGATCTCGTGAATACAAAAAGGCCACTGAACACGTGGAAGAGGAAAAAATCAGCCATCTAATACTAAGACTTGGCATCAAGGTAAGGGGAAGGTAGACCTTATCCTGAGATGTAACTAGAGCAAAGTTTTTTCATATCAGTCTAAGTTCTCATGCCCAAATATGGATGAGACAGCATTTTGCAAGGTTCCTGCTCACATCAGTAATGAAATTTATAGACAGAGCTGATTAGAGTGCTAAAGACTGTTGGAGCTGAACTAGAAAAATACATATTGTCATTACAGTATCTAATATTTCTATCTCATGATTTATTTTAGCTTACGCTATTGTAGGAGCACTATTGTAGATAGAAATGAGATAATGTTAACCTCAATAATGGAGGTCACAAGAATGATAATTTTGTGGAAGTCCCCTAATCTTACCTTTGTGGCAGTTGATTTTTGAATGTCTCAGTTTTGAAGACATAATCTAGGCAGTGCCATAATATTTAGGTTACCGTTTGATTAGCTCTTTGAAAATAAAAGTAAAAAATCTACAGTTTCGTAGCCTTATAGACAAGGGTATGACCCCCTGCTCAGTATCCATGTTCTTGTAGAAAATTCTTTATTTAAGTTCTCTATAAACCAGTTGGTTTTATTATAACTTCATTGTCCTCGACTTAAGTGACCTAGGGTATCTGTCTTAGAAAGTGTGACATATGTTTATGGAGGACATTCTGATGACTCTGTGACAAGGCTAACTCCCAGAATCCCCACATGCCTTCACACCCTCTTTGCTACAAACAGCTTGAGATTTGACTTAGGATCATCAGTTGTTGAGTCATTTTTATGTTTACATTTTCAACATTTCAATAGATTTTTTTTATTCCTTTTCATTCATGGCAACTATCATGTATTATTTGTATCCTGCAAATTCATGTATAAATTCATGTATTGAGTTGTATGGTTTATCATTATTGTGGTTTTGTATTCTTGTGTCCAAGTTACGCATGCATTGTGTTATTTTGTTCTTGTATCCCAGTTATGCTATGCTTAAGTCATTTCTGTTATGGAGAGATTTGGAGCATCTACTATATGACAAAAAAAAAAAAAATGTAGCAAGTCCCTGATGTAAGCCATGCTGTATTTATTATGCACTGTTCAAGTCGATTGGAGTTTTCAGCTTCTAGATGAATGATGAAAATGGTGTTTTAAAATTTGAAATTGGTAATGTGGCTCAGATCGCAGGGAGACATAATGCTATACAGCTGTACTTGTATTAACACTTACGTCATCAGTTCCTCATTTCATGAGACTTTTTAATTTAATTCTTAGTGTTGATGTTCATGTTTCAGTTTGTGTCATTGATGCATTCACTCAAATATAAATTCAATAAACTCCTATTGCTTGCAGGCAGGAGTACTTGTATCAAGGGAACCAGGACTCATTTTAGGTTAAGAATTGAAATATAAGGTGGTTTTTACTTTACAGTTTGGAGCACCTCACCAAAATTGCTTTATTGTCATGCCGACACAAAATTTCACTTCGCTTTCCATTAAAAACTATTAGTTCTAGCTCTTATAAATACAGTAGAGTTGTTTTCCAAGAGATAGTTTGCTTCCTTTAATCATATGACATATATTTTTTCAGGAGAAGCATTTGCATATGTAGCATACTGTATAGAGAAAGTGTTCGGATCTTAGAAAATGAAAACTATACCCCCTACCCTTTTCATTGTTGGAATTTACTTGTGATTCTGATTTAAAAAGAGACTTTTATTATAATGAGGTACCCCGGCATATTTTGCTGTTGAAGATTTTTCCATTTTTCATAACTGGTTATGATATAGCCAGATGCAAGTTTTTTACTGAAGAAATTGAGACAAAACATTGCATGTTTTTATTTGTAACACTAAATATGTTCCTAATGTTTTGTAACTATTGTATTCTAAAAGCATTATTTGCCTTTAAGGTGGATTGTACTCTCCATTATAAATTTTTGGATGTATTCCTATTCACTGCATGTAGCATAAAGAGTTATGAGCATTGCAAACCTAACCTAGACTTGGATGTTAAGGCTTTTTCAAACCTGCCAAAGGGTATTTGAAGTAATAACACCATAAGTACTGGAAAATATTTCATAGTAATATTGTGCAGTCTTACACAGCTCATAAGGCACCAGAGGTTTGGCTTATGTTCAGTTTTATTGAGTTCAAATATGACTCTATTTACCCGGTACAGTACATGAATAAAAATTATTTAAAAAAATATGTTATTTTGAACAAATGTCATTAAAATGTCAGCTTATGAATAATGATTAACTGTACAAGTGTATATCACATAAATTATCCTCTTTCTTGGCACTGCTTTCATATACCTTAGAATCTCATTTTATAATTTAATTATTTTTACCCAGTTTCAACCTGTATATATCAACATACAGTGCTGTTCTGGTTAGAAGACAGAAGTCACAATTTGTAAATGAAATACAAGCTTATAAAGATACAGTATTTGCTGTAGTATGCAAAATTGTATTGGAGTCAATATACTGTCCTGGTTAAAAGATAGAAGTCACTATTTGAAAATGAAATGCAAGCTTATAAAGATACAGTATATAGTATGCAAAAATGTATCGTTATAATAAATTTTGTTAGACAATGTATTCAGCTGAGTGAAAAACATGTGTTATAATGTATAATGTTTGAGTATACATTATCTATAAATTTTTACAAAATGTGCTGTCTGAAAAGAGAAAACTGAAATAATAATGAGCACCAATTTGGGGGATGCTTACTGCAATTCATATCTTTTATCATTCATATTGCTATACTTTGATGTAACAGCAATGTTGCTGAGATGTTTAATAGAAAAAAACTGACTATCAGATTTCAAGTTCACCCTGTGCATTTGAGTCCACTTTGTTTTAAAACTGTTCGTCACCACTGAGTTCTAGGATCCTCTTGTGAATGCTATGAAGTTGGAGAACCCTTGATGCCAAAATTTTAAGCATTTTTATCCTCATCAAAATGTGGCCATGTTCTAAGCCACTGAAATTTCCCACGGGCTTATATTATACTTCCTGATTAGGACTATATGCTATTCTTTTACATTTTTGGATTATGAGTTTTTTTGTCAGTCAAATGCTTCCATGTGCTTGAGTGTTGAGTCTCTTACTCAGATAAGCCTCAGAAACTTTTTTTTTGATGTTGGTTCAATTATTTTGTCAGCCTGCATTAATAATTGATTACTGAGAATGATTGCCTTGGCCTTTTGGATGTGCAACCTCCCCATAAAGGTAGCATGAGTGCTGAGAAACTTTTGTGATTGGGTAGGTAGCATGTAGGAATCCATAAATAAGAGGTCTTCTGGTTATGTGTTACAATATATTAGTGATAAGGAGATAGTGAAAGGCACTTACCAAACAATGCCAGGCTTTTGGAAAAAGATCCCTAATTCTCTCATGACTGCCATCCCCAAAATCAGTTCTCTCTTGGCGTCTCACTAGTCTGGGCAGATTCCGGTGGACAGCATTCCAATGCATTATTCCTAATGTTGCTCTCATAATAATATGAATGTGGCTTAAATTGATAATTCTATTTCTAAAAATGTTAATAAAAGATTGTTGGGTTTTTCTATTCACATGGAATATTGATTTTATATTTGGGGCTTTGTTTTTCATCTCCATTTAATAGGATATAATCAGAGTCATTGATCTACTACCCAGCCTTTCATATTCACTCTATCCTCTTTCTTTCCACTGCAAAGTGATTTATTTATCTCTTTTCTATAGATAGTACTACTGTATTTTGTACACTGTTCTGTGAAGAGTGAGTTTCTTCCCTCCTCTCAGGAGGTGGCCTTTCAACATCTGTCAGCCATCCTCTTTCTGCCAAAATAAGTAGTATATGTATTGGATCTGCATGGTTTGGTTTCTCTGTACTATCTGTCAAATTTGGGAAGTCTGTTTTTGACAATTTTTTTATTAATCTTAAAAGTGTTTCAAAATGCAAGAATATTTTTTTTTAAACCTCATCACTGTTTGTCGAATTATTAAAGTCTTTAAGGAGTTGCAGTTAATAAATGAGATCCAATATATTTATTAGGAACAAACCCTTCGGCCCAGTGCTGTGAGAGATGAGAATATTAACTGTGGTCTGGATAAATCATTTATAGTATACAGACTAATTAGAATTTGCTTTGGTCTATGTATGGCCAAACATTTTGGCCTCTGCACCTGTAAAAGCAGTGCACCCAGTATGAATTCCTTTGACAGCCAAGGATAATTAATAGTTAAGAGACAGTCAGTTTTAGTATTTTAGACAAATATGATGACAGTAAGTAAGGAGTTGAAATTGTGCTCATACAATAATTTATTCAAAGCTCATTAACCTTGTAGGAGTATCAGAGAAAGGCATTTGTTATTTGTTAGGGATGTGTTGTTTAAAGATGAATTAATATGATGAAGTATTATTATCAGCCAGTGATTGCCTATTTGTTGCGGGCTAGAAATTTTTAGTGTTTATACTGTTGTATTCTGGTATGAATTTGTGTAGATTCACTGATAATTTCTTGTTTTCTTGTTCTTATTGTGCAGAAGTATCAACATTCAATAGTTGAGGTTGAAGGAATTGAAGATGGATGTTGTGAAGAATAAAAGTTTACTTGCAAAATAGGATGTTGTAGTAATGATACATGTTGTTATTTGGTATATTATATGTTCTACTTATTTGTAGTTATATTTTTCTTTGGACAAACATCTTAATTCAAAATAGTTGTACATAGTAGGAAGAACAATATGTGATGCTCACAACTTTCAGGCACCCTCTTTTATAACTGGGTTAGGGTCTTGCAAATAAGACAAGGTAGCTCAGTAGTAATAGTAATTGAATGTGCAGTACAGTATATAAAAATTTATAGATCTGTATGGGGAAAGGACAATGGCATTCTACATGAAAACTAACTAAATACTTGCCATGAAATCTTAGTGAGTATTTAAAGCCCTAGTATTACACTTAATTATTCAGCTTCTTGATGAACAAAGATGCTTTAACACAAAAAGTGCTTAAGGTCACTAGGAGTAAAAGTGGCAGTGCATTTAAGTATACTGTAGTCTACAAAAATTATATGACTATATAAGTAAATATTAAAGACAGAGCATCCAGGGTGCCCCTGTTTTCACTGAGTGCTGAGAAATGGTCTTGTGTGAAGCAGAAGGAACTGATGATTAGTTCCTAAGAGTGAAAAGCAAGACTTCATTGCAAGTTAGTTTTCATAGCTATTATAACTGCCTGTGACTGTTAATAGGCTTGAGAATTTTTTTTATTTTTATCTTTGAAGTGAAGTGCTAAATCATGTTATTTGATCCAGTAGCTTTTTAATTGGAAGGATTGCTGAATAATGATTATCATTTTGCCTTTAAACAGAATTGTTTATTCACACCAAACTGAAACATGATTTTATTAGGGCCCATATGAATGTCTAAAAGTAATTAATGCTAACGGTGAATGTGGGGTTCATTAAAAGCGTGATGAAACATTACCAATTCTTACAAAAAATGTTCATTTGTAGATCAAATGTGTGCTCTTCTGTAATAAAACCTTTTTAACAACCTTACTAAGTAACTGCTGAAAAACACAGTATTTTTTGCATCATATTACAGTATAGTGTTTTGTAGCGTGCATTTTATATATTTAGTATAAAAATCCACTTACTGTTTAACACAGACATAAAAGCTTTTAATTCATGCAAGCACTAGCATTTTGAATGGATTTTATTAAAAATTCCCAGTTTTGCAGGTAATACTGTACTTATATATAAGCATACCAGTTTCAGCACTTATAGACTGATCAGTGAACACTTATGTATATTACATAGTTCACATTCATTTCACATGCTAGTATTTTTACACTCATTATTAGAGTAAATATGGGAAATTCTTATTAATCCTTCTAGGTTCCAGTGATATCATCCTATTCCCAACCCTTGAGATCTGATTGTGTTTAAAGGATGTCGACCCTAAAAATTTCTGGCAAACTTCAGTGTGTCATTTTGACTATTTTTGCTGCTTTCCATTTTTTAACATACCTTACTAAAATTAAAATTATCCAGCTTCATTGTGACGAAAATCAGCTATATACCACAAAAAAAAAAAATTTGTTAACAGCAAGCAATGAAAGAAAAACGTTCCTGTGTCCATGGTTGGTCAGTGTGTACTTTGCCACAGATGAATTCTGGACCCCCCCACAAAAAATCTTGAAGGGTTAATGGAAGGTTAATTAGTAGCCAAGAAAATACAGTATGGTGTGCATAGAATTTAGCATAGTTTAACAACATTGAAAAGTTCTACGGAGCCCACGGGAAAGTAATTTAAGGAAAGCAAAAAAAAAAGTTTGAAGTGTCAGTGTCATCTTTGGTTTCAGTATAGTGGATGTTTGGACATATGGTTTGCCTTAATGAAATTTGGTGTCACATTTTTGTAGAATTAAGAAATAAGCTTTGTGATCCTTCCTTTAGTAATCTTGGGCTAAGAACTGTTTTTGGTAGATTGAAATACAGAAAGACATGTTAAATGCTGTAGTAATTTTTGTGCAATATTGCATATCAATAATTATTTTTTATCTGTTTTGATCCCATTGGTAATAATGATCTTTGTTATTTTCAAGGTCATTTAAGTCAAAGCTCTAACCAACAATCTGGAGGGGGTAAGTTAGGGATCATACTTCTCATGTTAAGCTTGCTCTTGTACTACTGTTTAGCTTTTTGTAGACACTTGTTTTATTACACTATTGTTAAAGTATGATGATGTTTTGCATATGAGAGCATATTATGTTTAGCTAGAACCTTTTAGCATTTCGTGTAGAAGCTTGAACATCAGTGTTTTGTTGTACAGTATGCATATTTTCATTATCTATCACTTTGCTATGTACTGAATTGTCTTGCAGTTGCCATCTGTGTAATTTTTTGTTGGAGGGTTTTAGTAAGGTAATATATCATTCAGTCTGTAAACCTGATGCATTTTCATCAAGACACTGAAATTCGTGAAGGACCATACCAAAAGCATTCATGATGTAACATTGATAATTTAGAAAGTGGTGTGTGTGTGTGTGTGTGTGTGTGTAGTGAAGTTTCTGTACAAAGTCTGTGATAATGTGATTATTGGCAAACCAGGAGGCATATTAACACTACAACCTATATGTCAATAAGGTATAACTCATAATGAAGACAGATTAATTATTTTTGTATAATTTTTAGGCAGTCTTTAGTATCTGACTATCAGTACTAATTGTAAGGTTATATATGCACTGAACCAGTTGTCTGGTTAAATTGCTTAATAGTTATATTTTAATATGTTAATTGGAAATCAAAGGTTCACAGAATAATTTACCCATGCTTAATGGGTAAGGATATTATCTCACCTGAAGGAACAGTGGTCCCATGTGCAGGTTCTTATTAGTCATGGCTAAATCATGGTTGTTCAGCAACACAAACCTGTCAGTCACACTGAGCCCACAATAGTTGTTTATGATTTTCCCCAGAATTGTTGCCTTTTGTTCTCAAAAGGAGAAGGACCACTCTCTAGTGGTACTAGTGCCAACTATACCTAAAACCTTCCATCCAACCAACACCTCATATTTTGTGTCTCTTTTATTTTCTTCAGATTATATTGGGATGTTTATTTTAATCATAGTAATTTAACTAATTGTCTCCCCTGCTTTTCCATTTCTTTTGCAGTTGTGCATTAGTGTGATTTTATAGTCTTCATTCATTGTTGAGTTGAGAATGAAAGTTCTACATTATATGACTGGTGTGTTTGTATGAAAAGAATTTGCATTACAAAAATGTTTCATCACAAATGCAATAATCATATAAGCACCTTATTTGGAGGCCAACTGTAAATGAGAGCTCTATAAAATACTATTGTAATGTAACACTACAGAATGGTAGAAAAAATGGTGGATAAAATGAAAAACCAAGAAATAATGCTTTAGAAAATAAACAAATTACATATGAGGTGGTGGTTGGTGTTAAGGGTTCAAGTGATGCAAGGTATCACTATAGATGGGTTATTCTCCTTTTGAGAACAAAGGTCTTCAATTCTGAGGAACAGAACAGACCACTACTGGTCTCCACTACTGAGGCCACTATTGTGATGACCCAGTGATTTAGCCAGGACTAAGCACCTGCAAGTGGAACCAGCGTTCCTTTCAGTGAGATGCAAGTGGAACCAGCGTTCCTTTCAGTGAGATATCTTCCCAGTCCACTAAGCAGGGCCATACCAAAATTAGTTTTTTTTTATTTTTAAGCAGTTCAACCAGATCACTGATCCACTGCATACCCGTACAATCAGTCACTACAGATAAGTTCTAAAGACTACCTAAAATTCACACAATAAATAATGTCAGCTCATAGATATAGTAACTGGTATACAATATGAGAATAACCTTCATTAACATAGGTTGCTGTATTAATGTGCTGCTTTAGTTACCAATAGTCTATAGTAAAAAATACTAGAAGGTGTGCTTTTGGTGATCTTATCTATTATTATTTTTAATTTTTTAATTTATTGCAAAACTTGAACATTTTTATTTAGTCACTAAAGAAAAGATTATTTCTTGGGTGGCTCTAAAAGACACACACACTATTAAAAGTACATTAAATTCTGAATGAAATGGTTTTTTGATATAGAAAATTAGCTTAAAATGAAGTTTAATGATCTTTTATTGAAGAAATGTGTTTCAAGTAATTTGTATTTGAAGTAATTTGTATATAAAGTTGAGTATTCTTGCAGACTTCTTATCTCAGTGAGTAAACATGTAAGGGGAATGAAATTCTGGTAGAATAAGCTGCATGAGGCATACCACCAAAGATGGCATACTACCAAGCTACAACTGCACTTGGTAGAAGTAAACTGTGTTACATGAAAGTAACAGGTTGCTTTCCTTATGCTTCAGAGTTCCCAGCACTGTAATTTCATCTTGAAGAAGAGCTTTTACTGCACCAATATTTTATCATTTTAGGCCTTTAGTAATAAAATTTCACTCAATGTTATTTTTTAAAAACCTGGGGTGGCCCATTTCTTTTCACTCAAGAGAAAACTGCTGCAATCTAGTGTTTGATTGAGAATCACAAAATATGGCTGATGGATTTTGAAGCAGACTTGTCTTTTGATTTTGCCTTCTCTTTATAAAGGGCAACGAAGGTGTAGTACTGCTTTACTTTGATCTTTCTAAGACCTTTAATATTGATTCATGGCACCAAATTCCAACATCATGCTCATTTCAGTCCATTAAATTTTATTTTTAAAAGACTATTCCAAATTTTGTAATGCAAGGCTTCGTTTTGTTTTGCACCCCTTTTAGGAACTTAATCAGTAGTCCTGAGCTTGTTGGGTCTCTACAGTGTTAAAACCTGCTGTCTGTGTTACAGGGTCAGTAAAAATGCACTCTCATTGATCAAGAGATTTGGGAACTATTCATTTAGCTTGAAGCTTTGTTATGAAAGCACTAAGAGGTTTCTTCTTTTGGCAAAACATAAATACTCATCTGTGTTGTACATACATCTGTAAATTTTACAGATATTTTGTCTCCCAGAAACACCATACATGTAAATCATGATGAACATTGTAATAGAGATCTTACCAGAGCAAAATGTGGATTAAGTCACATTTTGCCCCTGAATTGTCTAAAATCTCCTTGCACCTTCTGCCTCCATTGCACTTAAAAGTCTACAACAAAACTCATTGCATCCTTCTTTGTGGTATTCAATTTTCTCTTTTAGACCTTCTGCTCAGTTTCTCAATGTTTCCAAGCATGTTAAGTTTCTTGCTGCAATTTGATTTAATTTCAAGGTCCACAACATATTCTGTTCTAGAATCAATGACATTTATACATATTTATGCATGACTGTAAGTATGACTGGTGACCCCTAGTGGCCCATGAGTCACAAAATGAGACTGTCTCTCATATGCCATTGTTGTCAGGGACATATCTACTTCTGCATTGGCTTATATATAAGCCATTTGTTTTGTAACTTTTGCTTTTCTTTCCACAAATGAATATTTGCATATGGAAAATCTCTGAACTAGGACTACTTACTGAGCTAGTGTAGCAAGTGTAGCTTATCCTATACAGTAAGCAGTAAAAAGTATACCTCAGTTTAACCAGACCACTGAGCTGATTAACAGCTCTCCTAGGGCTGGCCCGAAGGATTAGACTTATTTTACGTCGCTAAGAACCAATTGGTTACCTAGCAACGGGACCTACAGCCTGTTGTGGAATCCAAACCACATTATACCGAGAAATGAATTTCTATCACCAGAAATAAATTCCTCTAATTCTTCATTGGCCGGCCGTAGACTCGAACTCGGGGCTAGCAGAGTGCTAGCCAAGAACTTTACCGACTCGTCTAATGAGGAACTACAGTAAGCAGTAAAGCAATACCAACTATTATGTATTTTGTTTAATACCAACTATTATGTATTTTGTTTTCTTATTTTCTGGTACAGGCTCAATAATTTTCCTCTTCTAAGGAAAATGTACCGGCCAGTTATACGTTTATTGACATCCTTCCCTCTTTAGAATCAGAAGTTACACCCATAGGCTAGAAGAGGTGATCATTTGTAGCCACCTGAGATTTCCTTGGTTCTGTGTTGTGGACAGTAGGCAAAGAGGTTTGCACCCAAGATACTCATGCCTTGTAGGACTTCGGAAGCCTCCAGGTCCATATTCACTCTTCTTTTGCTGCCGGTAGATATTCTACAATATGCCCCACAATATTGTTCACTTGGTTTGGTTTTGTAATCAAGAGAAAACCTAGGCAATGCAGGAGAAAAAGCATCTTAGGCAATGCAGGAGGAAGCGTCATTTTCCTAAGATATAGTTTTATCATGTGATGACTGCACTGCACAAAAGATGTGCGAATTTGGCAGCATAATTGAGACCTAACAACACTTTAGTTGACTTCTCCAGCAAGTTCTTTGAGCCTCCATTTGCCTCTGCAACTTTGGACATCCTGGCAGACTAAGTATTGGATGAAGGGCAGAATGACTTCCAAAGGGGTGTGACCATCTAGTAGCTGCTCTGCTTTAAAAGATATGAGGTTGTTCTTCATTCATACACCATCTATGGAAGGTATAGTAAAGAAAGCAGACTTCAGCATCCTTCACCCTATCATCCTGTACCTACCGTTACTGACATGGAAGAAGGTACTTGGAAATACTGGCCACCACCAACTGCTGAGTGGGTTATGGGACCACCATTTCTTTACTGAAGGAGGTTATCAAGTTGTCATACACGGTCTTAATGATATGAGGATGGTGCTTTTGTTGGACAGGGCATCACTTCTGCATATATGAGTGATGATGTATTTCATGATCAGCTTGGTGATGAGGAACTGGAACATGGCTACCTAGGACTTGTCTGAACTGTTGTCCATCTTTCACATTTAAAGACCTGAGGGTCTTGGACCAGCTGGACCCATTCTTGTTTACCTAGGCTGGTTAAGGAGCTCTCCTCCATGGTGACAAGAGTTGTGATGGTGAACCTGAGATATCATCCTCCTCAGGCAGTTTCCAATTCTGGGAAGGAAGAGGCATTCTTCTCCGCATTGTTTAAGAGGCCCAGATCTTCCCACATTACCCATATGCAATTGTACCTGCCTATCCCTACCAGATATGCCAACCAGGAGACAGCAGTCACTCTTTCAGATGAGGAAAGGATTACAGTTGTCAGCAAAGCTCCCAGCTAGTGGAGGGAGGGAAAGATGAAATTACCATTTACCCATGGACAGTTCTTAAACCAATGAGGGCTTTCTTCAGAGATATTACTGGTCCTGGATTTTGTTAATTGGTTCTTGACTTGCCTTCTGGGGTCAAGATACCACCTTTAATTGCAGTGCAGCCAGAAGTTCAGAACCTTTGACAGCAAAGCAAGGTCATTTGTCCAGAGGCAGGCAGTTGATGACGTGCTCAGTTAGTCTCTAGGCTGCTTCAGTTGCCATTTCCTGGTTCCTAAGTTGACTGGCAGTTGTTTCCAACAAGTTTTTGCAGGTTGACACCCCCAGGAGTCCATTAGGAAAGGAAATCTGGCATCTTTGGCCCTCCAGGTTATCCAATTCACTTTAAAATCTTCACTTGAATTTTGGCACCAATGGCAGTCTGGGTGCATGATTTGGCAAAGGCTTCATAGGTTGAATGATTGGCTAGTGATGGTGGAGATGACAGTTGAATCCCTTGTGCAGATTGTTTCAGTCCATAGGTCTGTGTCAGCAGAAAGAACTCTGACCTGGTCCATTTAACGAAAGCTTTAGTTTTATGGTCAGTGAAAAAATCAAGACTGCTTTCAGTGCCAACCAAGCCTATCAAACAAGCTGTGCCTTTCCCTGATTGGATTTATTTTGCAGCTGAAAAATTTGATTCCATGTAGCTGTGTAAGATAAGAGACCTGTGGTTGGAATTGTGGTATTTTTGGTACTATCTCTCTCTCAAATGTTCATCCAATTGTGGTAATAGGCCGTTGACTTAGGAAGATTGCCATTCTCCTTGTTGGCTCTCTGTCCTACATGTCACCCAATTTGGTGGAAGCTTTGAGAATGGTCATAAGTCTGGGATTTTCAGTTTTCACTTGATGTGTATTTCTGCTTATGATGTTGTCCTTGGAAGTCTTGCATTTCTTGCATTCATAGCTGGCCAACACTTGCAACTCTCAGTGTCACCTGCAACATCAGACCTTCAGCATACTTCTTGTCAATGCAATGGAAGAACAGCTCTTTAGGATGGGCTTAGCAAATCAGATAGGGCAATCTGGGAAACCTGTGGGAGAGGATTTTGGAGATGAAGATGGTCAGGCAAGTGTGAGAATGCCTTTCACTATACAATGCATGCTGAATTTTTGGGTTAGGGTAAGTAATTTATTCAATAATCAGTGTACCAAACATTACCATGAAAGGAAGACATCAATGCCTTGCACTGTAGCCATTCTGATCTTCTAACCCTAACATCGCAGTATTTACTGAAAGTTGGAAGCTATGTTGTATGTACTCTTGAGTTCTTCATCTCCTTAAGTAAACCCTTTTAAGTATTTGAGATACTTGGTCCCTGAAAATATTGTAGCTTCCAAAATCTCTCCTGGATCCATCAGCTTTTGGCAAACATTCCTAGATATTCAGTGACTCCCATCAATCATATTCGTAACCGGATGGATGGCTGAGGATCTAGGTCACACTGGTATTGTGGGAGAGCTCCTTTTTCCTTCTTTTGTAAACAAAAGGCCGAGAGTTTAGTGAATATTGCGGAGCAAGATTGACGGCTTAATGTGATAGCTTTGCATGAAAGACTTTCTTTTTTCTCTCTCTCTCTCTAATAAATTCCAGCATTCTATCATAATTTAGGTAATACCCTCTGCTAAGATATGTGTTTTGGATATGAGTAGATTTTAATAAACCTGAAATACTATAAGAATTTTTTTTTTTATCTCTCTTCTATTAAGATGTCATTTTGTTGTGATGAAGGTATTTACATATTTCACATACTTCTGGAATTTTAATTGGTTTATTCTCACACATCTTATATTGCCTGTGCAGTCCATTGACATTTTTTTTTTTCAGGAGTTTATATTTACATGCCGGCAGTAGCTCATATTTGAGTTTTGAATTCTCATGAATGCTTTTTATTATTTATATATTTTTTAGTCTGCATTTTAAATATATCTGGATATATTGCTATTTTCATCAAGGACTAGCATTATCAATTTTTTTTATAAAAACTAAACGTTATGAATGAGCTTGCATGGATTTTTTTCACAGCACAGGTTATTAATAGCTTTTAGGAATGATTCAAGCAACATTCATGGCTTTTAAGAATGATTTGTAACAGAATATTCATTATTTTTAGGAGTGATTCTTCACTTATTACAAACTTCAAATATGAGTACTTCATATAGCCTCTTCATGGGTTTATGGGTTAATTACCATAGAAGTTCAGTTGTTTGGCTTCTTTGGGACTGAACGTATTGCAAATGATAAAAATAATCTTATCACCAACTTCCCAAGTTCCTAACATAAAATTGTTGCTCAACAGTAAATAATTTTTGTTAGTAAATATCAGTCATTGCTACAGATATTACATAATTATTAAATAAATGCACATGCTACATATAGTATAAATTATTACATTTTCATATTTAGAACATACTGGTTGAAATTGATAAATATTTTTGTAATACTGTATGTTCTAAATTTTATGCTAAATATATTTTTGATAGCATAATCTTTGTTCATCCCCTCAGTGACCATTAGAGTAACTCCCTCGAGGACTCATAGTAGCTACCAAAATAGGTTATTTCCATCGTCGAAACTTGTTTTATTGTTAAGAAGTGTGATTTATTATGAAGTTATAATCTGATTATGTCTCATGTTAATGGGGTGAATCAAAGGCCTAGTGCCATATTTTCATTTGAATATATTGTCTTAAGCACCCAAGTCCCATGGGGGGTTACTGCCGTCCGTGCACCTCATGCGGTGCACTTTAGGCATTACTTAAGGTTCTTTGCAGTGTCCCTTCGGCCCCTAGCTGCAACCCCTTTCATTCCTTTTACCGTTTATACTCTCTTCCATCGTACTTTCCACAGTCTCCTTACAATTGACTCATAGTACAACTGCGAGGTTTTCCTTCTGTTACACTTTCAAACCTTTTTACTGTTAATTTCTGTTTCAGTGCTGAATGACCTCTTAGGTCCCAACACTTGGCCTTTGGCCTAAATTCTATATTCTATTCTTAAGCACCTAGACAATACTGCGCTTGAACAGTTGACAACAGTCCTAAATCCCTACAAACCTGGTGGTAAATTTCATTCCATCCCTGACTCACTTTTTAAGATTAATAAAGGACCAGCATTGACTGAAAGGCATTCAGACTAAGTTAACCAGTCACTTTAATTGCCTGAATTTTTAGCCCAGTAACCAGACATAACTTTGGAAACATTATTAAGGTGTTTCATATGAGTGCTTAAAGTTTCATATACCAAACTTTTGGCTATCTTCAAAAGTTTCTCGTCAGAAACAGTTCTAGATAAAGCACAGCCCACGTGAAGAAAACTAAACCAAAGGGTATTCCTGCTTTACATGGTATCCATAAGATTACGATCACCTACGAGTTTCTCGCTTCTGAGGCAGTCTCTTTCATGTCTGGAAAGGGTTTATCATCCAAGTTGTTGCTTCTACTGTTACCCTTCAAGGAAGTCATATTTGATTATGCCTTTTATTCAGAATAACCTGATACTTAAGTTGGGACTATGAATGTTCATCTGTCTGCCACTTGCCTTACTAGTTAGGCTTTCTTTTGTACTCTTAAATTAATTTGGAGGCTTTATGACAGTGAAAAATATCCAGTTAGTGGTGAAGCAGGATACAAATAATGCTCAGAGTCACATGAGGAGAACACCGTATTTCTTCCTGATGAACCCTAAAATCATAAACCTGGAGGATGCCAAAGCTCAAAAAAAAGGATTGTGAGCCACAAATTAGGCTACCAGGTAAGGTGACTTTCTTTTCTTCAAGAAGTGAATGTATATCTCACCTTAGGGGAACAAACTGCCCTAACCTTACAGCAAAGCTGGCTGTCCAGTGGTACTTTTAGATGAAAGGCATATAAAATCTTTCTATTAACCTTTTCCAGGGTCTTTCATGAATGGCTTCCCTGGCATGGAATACAGTTATAACTGAGACCAGCCTAGTTTCTGAAACATTTGGGAAGTCAGTGATTTAATGCTTTCAGAGTAGAGAATAAGGAAAAGGAAAACCCCAATGGTCATTAACAATAAGACTTGTAAACATAAGGAAAATGAATGCAGTTATTTCAAAGGAAAAGGTCATTTGATATCATGGAAAAAACAGAGTGACATAGTGGCCTAAATGACAAAGACTAAGGAGTCAGAGCAGATCAGAGACTCATAGTTCAGTACTGTATCTGGCACTTAAAAGGTTTTCAGAGGGATCCACAGAATGTTCACTATAATTAATAGTACAGTGGTTGTAACCTAAAGAAGCTGAAGACTTGCTGGCCAACCACATATCACTGATAATAATTCTGCCAGGCTTAATAAATTTATCAGTGAGAGGCATCACATTTACAAGCTAATGGCACTCCTGAAAGCACAATATACTTTTTTTTTTTTCACTCTCTCAATGACCCAAACAGCCGACATCACTCATTTGTCAAACTTTCTATCAAATGAAATAAGATTTTTCAATCTCGACGCTTACTGCACACATGGCCCATCAATTGAAGGTTAATTGGAGAAAGCATAGTCAGTTACCTCCAAACAAAAGCTCCTCCAATCTACATTGGTTTTCGTGGAAATTTTAAGGCAGTTGACCACCATTTGATGGCCCCAACACTAACTGAAAAATTACATTGCCATCTTTTCTTCATCTTTGCCAGTTTAACTGTACTACCTGTACCACAGTACCATAAGTGCCCTTCTTCCTTATGATGTAGGGAGAATTGCACTCGGGGGCACTGCAGAGAATTAGATAAAACGCAATGTCCCTGAAGGAAAACAAGAGCATCAGTGTGAGGATGACAAAATTCAGAATGGAATTTAGCAATGCAACTAAAATAATCAAAGGAAGAAAATCTTAGCTGAACCAAAGGCGCCATAACTGCGAACTGAAGGCTATTTTTCCAAAGAATGCCCGACTTCCTAAATCCTGCATAATTTGTGAAACTTATAACAAAGCAACCAATCACATTTCAGAATTGTATCATGTACCCACAGTTCCAAGAGGAAGGTTCCAGATATATAATCCATGATTACCCACAATACCCTCGGACAAACAAAATCCGATTGGGAACTCCTCTCGCATAACAGTGTTACCATAAACAATTTAGAAAAAAATCTGAATAGTATCCAGGTGCAAGATTTTGAAAAGTTGCAAAGAAAGATTCAACTGCATGCCTAGCCAACACCAACTGGCCTACAGCTCATGCTTTGTTCTTTCACGTCTCACTCTTGTTAAGACAGGCCGCCACTGTACCTCTATCTGGAACAGCTTCATTTCCCGTTTTCTCACTCGCCCACGTGTGGCAGTTATGAACAGAGTCAGAAAGAGTCTTTTTGGGTGCTGCTACAGATACTATCACATTGTCTGCAGATCCTCTACCACAAATCCTTACAATTTGGTGACACTTGAGGGTTCTTCTGCCATTGAGGCCTCTGTTCCATTCCAAGCAGACTAATTTGTTTACTGTACTTTGTTTAAAGAACATTAAACAATTCTTCTTTCTCTGCTATTCAAGGTTACCACCCAGCCTTGTCTTTGGTCTTTCTCTAGCATGAGTTGGACCAGACAGAATTACAAGAAAATTTCTGACCTTGTCCCATTGTTTGATCCATTCCTTGAGTTTTTGTGAAACCTTCAAGTTGGGACTTCATCATGGTACTGTATATCTTACTTCCTAAATGCATGTCAGAAGGCCTTCCACCCTTCCAGGCAAAGTATCACATTTTGAGTACTTATGGAGCACCCATTTTCAAGAAATTTAGCCAAGCCAACACCACAACTTTTTCTGATATTAGACTCCCTGCAGCTGTCCTTATCCTGAGCTCATATGCTTTGACCTGCCTCCTAAATTGTGATTTAGGCTATTTTAATGATGAGTTTGAGATAAACTTTTTTAATAACACAAATTTTTATACAAATGCTATCACAACTTTTAGTGCCACCCTCCCTTCCTCTCCCTCTTTACATGGAGGATAATACAGATTAAATACCATGGCACCATGGACCTGATGGAGTTGGTTAGGGATGCACAGCAGGATCTTTTTATAACTGGTGTGCTTGGATGTGTTCCAGCTAGTAAAGGCTATTTATATGATATAAATATTTAACTAGAATATAGATCTTAAAACAGTGATTAATGATATTTTTTGTATTTGCATGATTGAATAATTTGATGCGAATTGCATTGCTAAAACGTATTAAAGTTTCTCCCTCTCTCAACATAAAAAATAATTTGTCAGCCCATTTGAACTCTTCTCTCTGTATGTACATAATATTAAGTTTTTTTTTTATTTGAGCATGCATGCATTGAATTTTCTTAGAGGGTAGTATATTTAACTAAAACATTTGTATGTGTTTAACACAAGAATTTTATTTTCCAACTCGTTTTTTAAATCATACCCCACAACTTATAATACAGTACAGTACTGCAAATTGATAATGAAACAGTACTGCAAATTGATAATGAAACATGTTTTATCAGTCTGGTTGCACAGTCTTGAATAATTATAGATTATTCTTGGATTATTGTTTTTATAACTACCATGTATATGATTGAAATTGTTTTGCTTGAAGAATCAGTAATGTCTTCTACTGTAGGTAAGGAAATTCAAAACTGCCAGTCAGTATTTTTTTATGAGATATGTAATGAGAAGTTTAACTCCTTACACATCTCCAGGTGTTGGATTTACAATAATTCATTGAATTTGGGAAAAGCATAGCTCAGATTCTAAACTGGTCCATGGTATTTTTTTTGCAGCAAGAAACCATTAATTTACCAATTCTTATATGTTGTTTACATATTTAACGGTTAAATTATTTACGTGGATATGTTGCTGCTCAGGTGTGTCTTTATTTCCTTTGTCTTTGATATGTTCTTGCTTTTATGGCACAGTATTATTTTATCTTATAAGCTTGTTGGTGAAGTTTACAGACTCTCAGCTTATTGCATATGAAAGCATTGTATACACATGGAGAGTGATTGAACATTGTATACACATGGAGAGTGATTGTGAAAGTGCCACTTGCAAAGTAATCATATGCTAATGTATTTTGCTTTTTATAATTCATTTTAATGATGTCATTTATCATACTGTCTTTGGGAGTCATTTGAAGATTAGCCACACTAACCTCTTGTGGTGAAGCATTTTGAGCCAATAAACCTTTTGAGCTCTAGAATCTGTAGAAAGTAAACCTAGATTCAGATGCTTTGACATTAGGGTTTGACTGATACAGAGTCAAAAATTAAATAAAGTAAGTAAAGAAGTTTTGTAAATATAAACCCCACTCCTTTTGTAACATCACTTACTTGAAACTCAAATGAAAGTCTGACTAAAACATTTTTCTTTTGTAAGAAAACAAACAACATATTTGAGGTTAAGAATTTTGCACTTGATAGAACCAGTTGCCTTAAATGAGTCAAGTTATTTGTGAAATGGAAATTATGTATGATTACCATATAGCTTAATAACAGGCTTCACCTGTCTTATGCATATTTTGAAAAACTTTTGAAATTAATCAATCAAATATAACATACTCAGAGAACAGTATTTTTGATATGCTTTGGACATGTCAATGAGGCTGTTATTTTTACTTTTATATGTGATGGATTCATACATACATATTTTGCTTCACAGAATATATCAATAAAATAATGAAAATAAGCCAAAGTTCTGAAAAATAGTTTAGCAGTGATTTTACCGATTAAAAGTGGTGTTACCACCAACTCTACTGTAGATCCCTGAGAGGATTAGGTTTTATTAAACTAAAAGATCCCTTGTTTTCAAATTAGTAAATGTTCTTCCTGAATGTGCTTAATTTCTATTTTACACAATCTGAAAGGTTATGGTACAGTATTGACAAAAACATAAAATCTCAAAAATTCTAATACTGTAGGTCAGTTATGTATACTTGAAATATTTTACTCTCAAGAATCATGTTATTAATTTTTCTTTTCTTGTCTTTATGGTACAGGTGTTCCTTTGACAAAAAACATACGGCAGTGTGAAACAAACGGTGAAGCTCTTGATGTCTGAAGAACATTTATGATTATCTACCTGATTGCAGTGAATTGAACTGTTTTATTTTTATGCAGATTCTACACAATCTGTGATATGGTTTGGTTGATACTGAACAGTTGTAATTCATTGTTGAAAGCTCACTTTCCTCTGTATATAATATTTTGGTGTATTTTCAATGCCAGTTGAATTGACTGATGCTATTTTATTAGACAAAGTTGTACGAATCCATATGTGAATGAAACTTAGGTAGGCCTTTATAAAAGTAACATTAAGGAATATTTTACTGTTGAAATTTTTAAACCATTTTGAGATTTAATATGGATATGATTTTTACTGTATATGGTTTATGTAATTTTACCTGTAAATTAGCTTCATTTTATAAGTCACTGTATGACCCGAGTGCAAGTGTGTGTATGGTACAATACTGTACTGCATTATTCACAGAGCTAACATATGCCACTTAGCAATAAGGAAAGTACTGGTAGTTCAGTTGTAATGAAACTATGATATTTAAATTATATTTTAAATTTTGTAATTCATTAAAGTTTTAACCTATTTTCTTGGGGGAAAGCTTTCCTCTTAGTTAAATAAACATGACATGCTTATTGCTGATGACAAAATAATTGACTGTAAGGGGTATTATAAATTCACCAATTGGTGCTATTTTCCTTGGTAGGCTTTACATTATTGTTATATTAAATTTTGCTATTAAAATATAAAGAAACTTCACATTACACATGAAGCATTGTAGATGTAAGAGCTGGGAAAAAACTATACTCTAAAATTATAAGGTGTTGAGAAGGGTTTTTCTCACTTTGTTTGATTAACCCTAGTTACTTCTTTCTTAAAAATTTCAGCTGAAAACCCTTATGGACAGAGTCAACAGACTGTAAATCCTAGAGGGGTCCAAAAGGAAATTAGCCTTCAGAGTGTAACAGGTTATAGGAAAAAGTAATAAATATGAAGGAATAGAAAATAAAACTAATGCACTTGAAATTCAGGAGACATCAGCAGAGAGCAGGAATCAGAAGCTTCCACAATTGCACTAAGTAAACTATTTCACATTTTAGTTGTAGCCAAGATAAAAATCCTAGCAAATGGAGTAGTATTAAACTTGATGCTAGTAAACATCACACTGTTTGCTGTGGCAGCCTGCCTAGTGTTGTGAGTAAAAACTGCTACATCAGGCAGGTAAAGAAGCATGCAGAGGATGGTTGAACTCACTTTATATCTATGCCACAAGTCAACATTAACAATTGGCAAAATAAACTTTACTGATGAAATAACACCATTCAAGAGTTTGAGGTGAGATTCATCCCCAGAAGACCACTGGAAAACAGTACTCCAAACAAGGAAGAAGAAAAGAATTAAAACACTTAGATGTAATAGTTTCAACCTGAAACATTCTAAAACATTTCTGCAAGATAAAAACTTTTTCAGACAAGAAGAAGCAATATTATGTTTATACTTCTGATATGTCAATTTCTTATCAAAAGTTACTCCTAAGATCTTATAAATTTAGTCACTGACATTTAAAACTGTACCACTTAAAAGTAAATCAGGATGTAAAGGCAAATGTGTTCTGGATCAACTAACTACAGTACTTGAGTTTTAGAAGGGTTAAACTTCAAGTCCCAAAACCTGCACTTGTGAATACGTGCCAGATCTCTATTCAAGGATTCTGCAACCTCAGACCTAAGGCATGGAGAAAGAACAACAATTAGAAGAGTAGTATCATTGGCATATGCAATCAGATCTTGCCACTTCACTAGTATAGATAACAAATAGCAAAGAACCAAGAACACTACCCTGAGGAACAGCTGAAATGGCATTACTAAAGCTACTATACTGGCCATTAACACACCCTTTGGGTTCTGCCTATTAAAACAATTAAAAATCCACCCACTCCCAATAACCTTAGCTTTAATCATGATTCACATGATTAAAGCATCAAAATCTAGACCGACCATGCATGCTTCTGCAACCTCGCCAAGAGCACTCTGTAAGACTGTAGGTACCGACAAGAGTATATCACAAGTACCAAGGCCTCCACAAAACCAAAACTGTAATGCTGGTAGCAGGTTATTACCTTCACTAAACCTACAAAGATGCTAAGAGAGCAGCTCCTCAAAAACCTTGGATAAAACAGGTAATTGAAGCTGGCCTATGTTCAGAAGGGCATAAGGACAGAGTTAGTGACCTAGGTAATGCAGCTATGTTGACCTTCCTCCTGAACACGGTAGTAAACTTAGGAGCAGTAACATCAGCAGTCTTTTTAGAAAAGATGAGAAAGATACTGCTATGGTGAATGGTGACTGAAGCAACACCTTGGACTCACCACACTGGTCACAAAGACTTAAGCCGAAAGTTCTGCCTTCTGTTTAGGACAATATGCAGCAATTCCATCAACTCTTACGAGGTAAGGCATGCTTGAATTGACTCCAAAGAGTGATGAGGGTAGACCACCATTTATGATCATCGGCAATGGAGGGTAGACCACCATTTATGATCATCGGCAATGAAGAGCAAAATCTTCACTCTCCGAGCTCCCTCATAGACATCCTGAGCTTGATTTTAAAGCTCAATAAAAATCTGCCACAAAAATCTGATCAATTGTTCTTCCATAAACGATAATCATTTGTTTTTCATTTAGGCAAGCTTACATGTAGCATTAAAACATGGCTTATCTTTAAGATGAGATGAGGATTTTAGAAGGCATTCTCCTCTTGAAACCAGTCTTAAAGCACACTGGACCAAGAAGAGATTAAGGAAGTTCAAATGTGTACAGACAACAGCCATACTAAACTGATCATTGTTTTTATGCTTGATCTGTGAATTGTGAAATTCTACCCAACCAATACCTATTTGATGAACATTTATGGTACCCTCCGAAAGTAATCTTAACGCAGCAAGTCAAACATCATGCTAGTTATCCATGACTCTGCAACAAAGCTGTTTAAAATCTTTAGCTGTCTTCTTGGGGTAAGACCTTATTCAACAAGCAGATACAAGCAAGAGCACAAACCCTAACAAAGACAGGGTTCACCCACAAAAGCCACAGAAGATTGCATCTCGCTAGAGTTCCGTATGTACACTAACAATGAAGAACCATGAAACTGAGGGTGAGTTAGAGTAAGGACTCCCCTCCAACCACACCAAAGTTGTGACTGAACTCATTCCCTTCCTCAACCTCCTCAGCATCAATAAGCCAACCAGCACACAGTATTCAAACAAAGCCATCCAGCATATGTGCTGTACTGAAAGAGATTAAGACCGTATATTGTCTCCCACTCAAGAACAGTTTGCAGTTTTAGTCATACTTCTTGATAATTAAATACCCATTTGCACTGAAAATACTGCACTTGAATGAAAAATGGATAAGACAGGATTCCTCTAGTTTCAACATGGGGTTTTCCTCCTACTTGTGAAGGTCTCAGAAGATATGAACCCATGCATAGTAAATACAGTATAGTATAAAGTAAAATATTTCCCATATGCAGTTTTGAGAAATGTGACAAGTTATCTTCTCAAGACAAATAGGGATAATGAAATGCAACGTCATGGTTTTGTTTATCGCCATGTGAGCCAGCTCTAAAGACATTGCAGTATGTATGTTGCAAGTAATTTCTCCCAAGGTAAAATCACACACACAAAATAAGTGCACTGCTGGAGCAGATGGACAGCCTACATCACCTTGCCAAGGACTCATTTTTCTGTTGCAGGCATTTACCATCTCATGCAGGCTCACTAAATATTTATACTCATGTAGTTAATGCAGGAAGCTCTGGGCTGACAACCAAGGCACAGTATGTATGGTTTTACCTGAGAAGAAATTACTTGCAACATACGTATTAGAGATTATTTGCTTTTCTTGTGGAGGCATGGTGACAAAAAAACTGTTGGACTATGTTACATATAAATTCTGTGAGAATGCAATATTTTTAAAAACTACAGTTAACCCCCTTTTACTTACTTTTCTTTGAACTACTTTCACCTTAGCGGCTTGGCAGGGAAACTGGAAGTGAAGTGGCACTCAAAATGGCAACAACAGGCAGACATTCAGAATGAAAAAGTCTCACAATGCAAAAAAGATTTTAACATCCTAAAAGCTATCTGGGACATTGCTGTAGCACTGGAATTAGTCTCAGTTCATTAAAGATGTTATAAAGATATTTGTGAATAATTTCAAAAGTTTTAACACTGGGTCCACTATTGAAAACGCAACATGATATAAGTGCTTTGGAAAAGAGCTAGAACTGGAAATGGATGAAGTGACCATTCTTGAGCTTGTTAGGGCTGAGGCTGAAGAAGCAGATGTTATACCTGAGGCATCATGAAAGTTCATGACAAACATTCTGTCTGAGGCATTTGCTAATACAATGTGTACCAATAATGGTGTACAGATTTCAGAAGAACTGGCTGTCAATTATATGAGATGTGTTAGAGCAGACAGAGATACAGGATGTTTTTGTTTGCATTGAAAAATCAAAAATTATCCAGTCAAAAGTGTTACCTTCCTGACGAAGACTACACTCGTTAAGCCATCAACAAATTTAAAACCTCAGTGCCTTCAACAGGTATCAACAGCAATATGTACAAGCATCACCAGATGAGAAAGAAAATTATGACCCTTTCACTTTACCAATGCCATCATCCAACAGTCACTTTAAATTCAGTGCTTCAAAAATTCTTCTGACCAAGTGCATTTTCAGTTCTTAATATTAACGGTGAGTACCCATAAAACTTGAATCCTTCAGTCGATATAAGCACCAGCAAACCCCATGCAGCAAGCTGGAAAGCTACAGGCACCAATGTCACTATAATGGAAGTCACACCAGCAAATTAATTTAAAAACTTGGGATCACATTACTACAGTAAATGTTAATGATATAACAATCAATGAAAACAGCTCACAAGACCTAATCTCTGTACGCAGAGAATGCAGACCAATGGTAACAATTATATGTTATGTGAATGTTCCAGCTTCAACCAACAGCAGATGTCATATTTTGAAAATCAATCAAGGGGATTTTATAAGAATAATTTTCAGTTTACCCAATTACTAAACATTTAAGGAACTGCAAGTTATTAGATAAAACGTAAAATGATATTATTGAGGACAAACCCTTTGGGTAAGCCCATAAAATGACAAATTTTAAATCAATTTGTATTTTTCATAAATAACAAACCTTTGGTCTTAAAGTAAGGATAAATTCTCTGGCACTAAATGGAATCCGGTTAAAAATAACATGAAATTGGTGGCAATAGGCATCAGCCAATAGTGGGGTAGGAGGAAGCTACTTAACCCACTTTACCCCACCTACACATCATCATATCAGTTTCCGTCTAGCTCAGGACAAGAAAATGTGGGGTGGCTTGGGGTGGGCCGTATACGTTAAGATCAAAGGTTTGTTAGTTTTGAAAATACAAATTTATTTAAAATCTGTAATTTGTTCATATACGGAACAAACCCTGGTCTTAACGTAAGGATGACTTCTCTTGGAGGGTGGATAAGAAATTCATAGAACCAACTGGAGGTTTGGACCATCTAGGTTCACTTCCTCACATATAGGAAGGAGTCAGAAGCCTCTGATCTGTTGAGCATAGGTTACTGAACAGCCAGACATCTGGGCTAATAGATAATGAAATACATATCTACATTGTGTCTTGATGAGGATAGAGAACTGTTGGAGACAACAAAACTTATGTTAGCCACCAATTTTGTTTGTTGCTATTTCCCTTCCCCCTTAAAAGAGAGGAATGGGAATTGCTTCATGAAGAATTTGTATTGTGTAGGAACAAACATATAAAACTTTATAGAATAGAAGCATGCCCACCTGTATCTACCAGTTCCAGGATATGATGGAATTATTCTCTCTACTGCCTGCCAGCAGAGAAGAATAGAGAAAGAGTAAGGAACACCAATCATCTCATTCACTCCCACTTTCATATCCATCATAGGTAAGATACTAAACCGTCCCGCCAGGGGCACTGGATGAGCTACACAACTTGTTGAGAAGCCACCACCAGACCCAAGGTAAAAGTGTCCAAGGACCTGTGGGCAATGTCCCATAGATAGATGGATGTGAAGGTGGTTTGGCGAAGCCAGGTACCCACCTTCAAAATCCTATGAACCAACAAGAAGTTCTTGAAAGTGATAGTAGGGCCTAGCCCCCTAACATCTTGTGCTCTTGCATGCACTGTATTGGCATCTGAATGTGAAGAAGAGGTGTAAACTTATTTAATCGCTTCACGTAACCAAAAGGAAATAGTAATCTTGGACACTTTCTTGTTCTTGCCTGTGCTAACAAAAAGTCTTTGGCTATCAGGCCTGAGATGCCAAGTCCTTTTTAGATAGCTACACAGCACCCCGACGGGGCATAACAGCAATTCGTCTAGGTCATCTCCAACAAAATCCCAGAGAAAGGATCAAGAAAGACTCGAATCTGTCATCATGAATAGAGGGATTTTGAGTCTTAGCTATGAATTCTAGGACAAATTCAAAGGCTATGGAACTCTAACCCCTCATATGTTTGTCATTAAAAAGAGAGTCCATGTAATTTGCCAGAAAGAAAACAATCTTGAGGGTTAATCCTGTCCATTGAGCCTTGCAGGTGTTCACATGGAGGGCGAGTAAGACTGCTGAGCACTATGGTCAGGTCCCAATTTGGAGGTTTAAGATCTTTAGGGGAACAGGACTGCTCGAAACAATTGAGAAGCACAGAAACTTCCCATAATGAAGAAAGATCCAGGTCTTTTAAACGAAGAACTAGTCCTAGAGCAGCCCTATAACCTTTGATGGTTGAAATTGAGAGTAGGTTCTTAATATGGAGAAAGATGAAGTCCACTACTTGTTGAATAGAAGTTCTGACAGGAGAGAAACCCTGGTGACAACACCAATAACAGTAGACTGCCCATTTCCCTAGATGTACGGCTGTAGATGATCTTCTAAGGTAACCTGACATCTCCGTCGCTGTTCTGCGAGAAAAGCCTTTCGCTCGCAAGAGATACTTGATTGTCTCCAGCCATGAAGAGATAGGGATCCTACCAATTGGTGAAATCTCTCTATGTGTGGTTGGCCAAGAAGGTTGTGCCATGGAGGAATCTCTATAAGAGGTTTGGTCAACAAGGTTAGAAAATTGGGAAACCATTCTGCAAGTGGCCAAAAAGGTGCCACTAGTGTAGAAAAATGCGCATTAATGCGCAATTATTGGTATTAATAAGTTTGGTTGTGGTAATTTTTAAATAATTAATTCTCCTGCTCAGGAATAGACTGTTTCTTGGTTAAAAGCAAATGCATTTACTTGCAAACATACAAATTGCCTCTTGGGACAATTTAGGAGAAACAAGCCATTCTTGAGCCATGTCATTTAAGTTTTGGCAGGTTGTTCAGGTTGTTCCCCACTTATCGCAAGGCTGAAAAACCATTGTCGGAAGTGAGCGACCTGAAGAGGGGGAACGGAGGATGGAGAGAGAGCGTAAGCAGAAGCAAGCTGTCTGCTCCGTAAAAGAAATTTTTTACAGCCAAGTGACAATGGCTGGCTCACGTTAATTGGGGGACTGTGGCTCTGGACGTACCCTCTCTGGGATGCTCATCACCGTCTTCACCATCCACTACTCAAGAGGTGGAATATTAACTTCCACCACCACCGCTACCTTTGTCAACACTTTGTTATGGACCTAAAGGACTGGCTAACAGTTAAGGTTTGCTATAAGTGAGGTGCATTTGCTTCGTAAACTTTTAACTTTAGTTACGTTACTTATAACCAAAGTCTTGCAACCAAACCCATACTTACAATAAAATCGGAATGGTCTCATGTTTAGTCTTAAATTCTTAAATTTTTGTAATCTACGATAATGGGCTAAAATTAAGTTCGAACAATAGTAAATTTGAGGTTTCCAGCGGGGATATAACTATTGATATCTCCGTAACATTTCATAACTTTCAAGAAATTGTTTAGGAAATTTACTTATTATATTTTACATATTTATATTGTAACCTGTGCATTCCAAATTTTCAATGTTTTACGTAATGGGTTACAGGGCCTTCCGATGTTTCGAAAGTTAAGGGGCAATAGTGCGGGCCGAAATGCAGGACGTCCGCGCTAAGTTTTCAACGTTTATGACTGCTGTACCAGGATCATCCTAGTCGCCAGTCCCCACTATTAATGTAGTTACAATTGTTAATTTAATTGTAAATTAAAAGTGTTCTTTTTTAGAACTAAGTTTGTTTGACCTAAATGTTAAATTGCTCTCTTACATTGTTTTTCGAAAAACTAGGGTCATCCTGAGGTTCTGGGAGATCATTACTTTGCAGATCACTTGATGGATTAGGCGAAAAATGGGAAAGGCGTATGCTTCCAGGTTGTCCCAGGGATGTTGAAGGGCATCCTCTGCCATGACCCAGGGATCTGGAATGACCGAACAAAAAACCTCTAGTTTTCTGTTGAACCTTGTTGCAAAAAGGTCTACCGTAGGCCTTCCCCATAGATGGAATAGCCTTTCTGCTGCCTCTTGATGAAGTGACCATTCCGTCCCCAGTACCTGACCCCAACGGCTCAGCTTGTCTGCCACAATGTTCCTCTTGCCTGGGATTATTAGGCTGAGAGATGTACTAAATGGGAGACTGCCCACTGGTGTAATTGTAAGTCAATCTGTGAAGTTGATGGGACACTAGCCCACCCTGTTTGTTGACAAGCTACCACCGTAGTGTTGTCGGACATGAGGACCATGGAGTGACCTGTCACCTTTACTTGAAAGAGAAGATGGATTCAGAATTGCTGCAGACAATCCATCATCATCATAAAAATAACAATGGTAATAATAATAATAATATCAACATATGAACATATTCATATGTCACACGCCAATAACTCACCACTGACTTGCCAAGCAAGCTTTCACAGAAGACTCTCTCCTATAGGAAAGAGAAAAAGCACAGGTAATACCAACAAAAAATACAAATAAAAATTGAACAAATAAAATTATAAAAAATAAAAAAATTAAATATAGTGAAATATATTAAAAGTGACAGAATGGAAACTGATGCAACTTTGACAAAGAAAGATCATTCCATACTTACAAGTCGGTATGACTGAGTACCAGTCTGGGCAATTTATTCTATTTTTATTGTTCTTGATTCTAACAATCCTCCAAACTTCAAGAGGCTGGTCTATCACTTCTTTCTAGGGCATGACCCATTCCATTTCTTGTTTCCTTGAGCCTAAAGTAGGTACAGGCATCAAATTGTCCATCCTGTCAGTTGTTTATTAATGATTAAAATATATTGCAAACTACAAATGAAACAAAAAAACTAAAATTTCACCTACATACATTACTCAGGTTTGAGCTCTTCTGTACGCTTACTGCCTTCCTGTTCATAAAAAATTATGATGTTCCCAACATAATTTAAACTTGCAAACTAAATTTCCACATAAAGCAATTTCCCCTCAAGTGATTAAGTATGTGTCACAGAGTGTACTTAACCATTTTACAACCAAGTATGCATTACATAGTATACTTAACGATTCTAAAACTAAGTATGCATTACATTGCATAATTAACCATTCTATAACCACCACTACTTCTTGTAGCTACTAAATGCATATTTTTCTTCAATTTCCTTCAGGTCTTCCTAACACAATGAGAGCTAACCCTTCCTTTGTGGTACATCTTAAGGTCCTGGCAGACAGTCACACTACTTCATTCACAATCCTGTGTGCTAAGCCCTTTCACTTTGGTCTCACTACTGGAATAACTTTCGGCTTCTTTCCAATTAGTATTTTATGTTTTTTTTATTTACAGCATATCTCACACACAATTAAAATGCCAATGCTAAACACTATTCCATGTATTTTTACAAAAACAGGAGAGGGAATGATGCTGGAAACTCAAAAGCACCCAGTCGCTATCAACTAATGCCGAGTGGTGAAGATGCTGCTGCCTGAATCTTCTGGATCCTGTAAGCATTATGTAGTGATTATCATGGTCTTCCAAAAAAGAAAAAAACCTCTCTTGTCATTCAGTGGCCATTTTCTTAACTAAAGGTTTCATCATCCTTCTGTATTTGTAGCTCAACTTTGGGACATGGTGCATTCATTGCCCCAAGTAACTTGCTCTTCTTGAGGCAGAAATGTCCTGATGGCACTGCTTACTATGTATGCTATGCTAATCTGCCCTAACTATAAGGATGCAAAAAAGGTGAACTTCAAAACTACATATAAGATAGAAATTTATTTTCATATGATCCTTACATAACTTTAAATCATAAAGTGAAACTGCATTACAAAAATCATTAATAAATTTCAATTCATATAAGATACAAAATAAGCAAATAAAGTGTCATTTTACCTACAAATACCACAGAGGTCTAAGCAGGCAACCATATCCAGAATTCCACTTTCATTTTGGATCATCTATTTATTGAGAGAGAAAAGAGTGTCGCTTAATACTAAATTCCCTTGTACGTAATTTCTTGGCTCCCACTGTCGCCTACAGCCTAATTACTACAATCATTAAAATGATCTTTATTTCAACATCCTATCTGTATTTTTTCTTCAAGGGTGATTCCGCTATACAGTATCTGAAGTCTCTCTGTCAACTGGTCAAGCATACAAACAGCCGAAAGTGCCACAGTGATATTGTTTAAATATTTATATATATAAAATTTTTCTATGATTCTCAAAATACCAAGGAATATAACATACTTCCAATATACTTCTTTTTGTTAGGAAATTTGAGAGGTTTATGCTTGACATACTTGACATATTTCAAATTGTGGGACAATTCTACATTTTAAATGACTGGCAAGATGAACTGTTTGGATACTGTATCTGCTCTTAGTTCGTGCTGGCCTGTGAGCTGGAACTGCTTCAGGCAGTTCGCCTAGAATACAATACCACGTGGGTACCATCACCTTCAAAATAATGCTGTACCCACTTATATCCTTGTAACGTCACTGAGATGCCTTTTGTAAATATCCATATGAGATGCAGTTGATAAATATCCATATAAAGTAGAAGGCCATGAATTATTGAAATAGGAATGAAAAAGGCAAATAGGGTGTTAGGGCTCTCCAAAAAGGCAAAGAAAAATAACATGGTGACTGTTTTCTTCCATGACATCCCCAATTTTTTATTCTTTTTGCCTTTTTAGGAAGACAACCCATGGGAAATTGTCTACAGGTTTAAGGCCCCAAGAAAAGTGTTCTACGAGTAGTGAAAGTTGTCGAGGTCGTCAAGCAGCTTATATAAAGATCTAATAATCTTGAGTCTTTAAATATCTTGCAAAACATATTAAAAATGTACTGTACATTGTTTATGATACAGATAACTGCCTATTAAAAGTTCTGCCAATAATCAACGATAGAATCTTCTTAAAATTCTTTTTATTTCTTACAACTCCTAACAAATGAACTAGTCTAGCTAAAGTCTTCTAGGTATATCTACCATTAATTAATATAGCAATGTCAAATCCTTATATGCCCTCTATCCCCTTTTAGGAAATCTCTGGTTCTTGTAACCTTTTCCCCTTAAAGCTATATCCAACAATTCATGAAATGTTCTAAACCAATTAGTCACTAAGTTGTAAATTGAATATAATGACCTTATTGTTAAAATATATCTGATATGTAAATACATCCAATTAGGATACAGGTGGAATATGTGCTTATTTTCTCCCTATAATGATTCATATTTATTGTGTTTACAACAACATTTTACAATTTACATGCCATCAGGATAAACAGGGAACATTAATGGCCTTTAAAGTGGATGGTAAAGGAGTCTAGACATAAAAACTTGTCTCTAAGATACAGTATCTTGAGTAGCAAATTATTCAGTAAAGTCAATTTGGCATTACTACAAGAATCTGAGAGTGAAATTACAATTAAAACTTATTCTGAACACTGAGAATTTGTCATTGTCATTGAACTTAATTTGAAAACCTGAAAAGTAAATTACTATGATATTACACTTGAAAGCCTTAGATTTAATTAGGTAAAAGACCAAGATTATGTTATCATCATCCTGACAATTCAAAATTTCAATATTATAGATAGCTATGATAAAGTATGTATCTTGACAACTGGAAATTTCATTATCATATAAAACCTTGATAAAAAAAATTCAAGTTACAGTTTAAGAAAATGTAACAAAAATTACATTGACCACTACCAGAAGTTACGATGAACAAATTTTCTGCTACAAAATAACACTAAAAATACTTTTTAATAAGTTGAAATAATACAAATTGAATATGAAATTAGGTACCTTGAAAATATAAATTTTTCACATCTTTGTAAGAACTAGAACTTGCTTATAATTAAGGCCAATCTAAAGAGACAACTTAAAAGCTTTGGTGAGAACACTAACAATGATAATCTTACAAATACCTTTGATGCAATTTATGAGAAAACCAAGTTAGAGCAAGTTTATACAGAGAGAAAATTATGTTGAATACACTGAGATGAAATTTGCAGTGGAAATAAGTCTTATATCAGAATGAGTGACCTATGAGCAACACAAAAATGCTATGCTGAACTGAATAAATGACAAATTAAACATGAAATTGCAATTAAATTAATAGAAGAAACTGCAGTACAACTAGTGTCCAGTGTACCAATATAAATGTTGCCCATAAAGAATTAAAATAGACAGTTTTTGTACAATGCATTGAAATTAGAGTGAACATAAAACTCTCATTTCTGTAAACATATTCATAACAATAAAAAATACTTAGGCTATTAAAACTTAATTGACTTCATAGTGTGCAATAAATTGAAATTACCTTACAACCTCAAATCATTTAAAACAAATTTCCTATCAGTAACCTATAAATTACAATGAAAGTACATACATATAGTAACTTGATATTACCACAAACTTATAATCTAAAATGAGCATTAAATAAATTTCATGACTATTAACTGCAACCAATTATTTTAGAAGGAGTCATAACAGACTTGAAAGTAAAGCTATTATTATAAACCGAAATTATATGTTTTGACACGGTAATGTATCTGACCTAGCCTCTGTATTAAAAACATTAATGGAATCACCAATCAGCCTTAATATTTATATGTAACCTTCAAAATGACATCCTATTACACATGAAATAATAATAAAAATAATAATAATAGCAGATCAATACCTTTTCCTTATAGAATTTTAAGTTATAACATACAGGAATTATGTGTAAAATCATAAAATATTTCATCATCTTCCTCTCCTTATGCGATAGGGTACCAAGTATCTGTTTCCCACTGCAAAGAATATTCTGTACTTGGGAGGAAATTATATAGGCTTCAAAATTTCACGCAGTGTGACATGGGCATGTTTACTGACATTTTTTTGCACCAAGAAACCAATACTGATGATAAAATTATAGTACGTGTAATGTGTGTTCATGCTTATGTAGCATCACTCAAAAAATGTGTGACATCATTGCCAATCATAGTGGCAGATTAGTGAACAGTGCTAAAAGGTGCCAGAAAACATGTTCATGGGCACTGCCACAAGGAAACTAAAAGTTATCAAAGCCAGCACCCAGTTTGCTCATATGATGACCTTTAGTAAAACTGATCTCACAACTAGTATATCCATGCAAGACCAGCTTGTTGATTTGCGTATACCAACTACATGAAACATGAGAGGTGTCAGTCCTGCTGCAATCCGTCTATCTGTCGGATTCATTGTTTTTACATTACACTAATAACTCTGTCATATCCTATTTAAATAATATGCATTTACAAGCCTATTTGAGGTTTCGGGCAAATTTTCAGTGTATAATTTTTACCAATTTCTCTTTAATTTATAATATCTTCAATAATCTAACTATGAAAACTAATACTGCAATCCATAATGTACCACTTCACTACTTATTTATGCATTTTAAGATAGTTAGAAAATAAAAAATTCAACAATTACTGCAAGTTACAACACAAGATAATAGATGGTGCTTATTTCTTCCTTTGACTTGAAGCACACACCTCTCCCCACCTAAAGCCACCTGCCCAATCAGATAAATAAATGTGAAAACTGAGAATGACACCATGACTCTTAGCTAATAAGTGCTTAGTGATGTCCGGAAGGAAAATCCTTTACCAATCAAGGAAGAACATTATATTCCTGGGGTATTTGAAGAAAACTACTCGAGTGGCTCAGTGCTCAGAACAGGAAATCCCATGAAAGGCCGAGTAATTGATGTGGGTTAATGCAGTCAGTTTCTAGCCAACAGACATTAAATGGCATGGACATCATTTTACTATAATCATTAAATCAAAAACATATGCCAGCTTCATTGGTATGACCTATAAAAAGACCTGATCTTTACAAGAGTAGGGCCGACACAATGAAACTGACCTCCAAGATTACATTATCAGAACAAGATGAACATAAAACTGAATAATATGGCATCTGACTAGAAAGTTATAATACGGAATGATCTTTAAAGCAGCATGGCCAGACCTATACTTTTATTTTACAAGCACATGGTGAATGGAACAAAAAATCCACTGAAATTACATGACTACTACTACAAGACAACCAATGTACTGGATTCAACAACCGTTTTGTTGATTTTTAACAAACACAACCCAAGTAATTCAATATAGTCAAATAGCCTTTACAGAGTAATATGCCTTTCATATTCTTCATTTTCTTTTCAATACAAAGAATGCCTGCAAATATAAAAAAAAAAGTCACTAAAAACTCACTAAAAAAACTCCTTAAGTAGAGGTATAATAAACTCCTGACAGAAATATTTAACAATATTTGTCATTAATATAATTTCTTGGACTGACTTGTGTTTATTGAAAGACCCACCAGTTTTGGAACAGGCTGCAAATCTTAAGGTAAAAATTACACTTATATACTGATGTCAAAATCAATACAGTACTGAAATAAAATGGCACATAATGTAATATTGTATTTCAGAACCTGCATGCTTTCTTATATACTATAGTGTACACATGCCATATTTCAAATGCTATTTTCTGTAAAAAATAAAAAATTCAGTGACCTGAACTTCCAAAATCTGTGAAAGTGGATTCTCTTCATCTGAGGTTCTCAGAAGCCACTGTATTATTAAGAGGAGGCCCATAATTCTGTTCATTCCTTTGCTGAGCAATACTGCACAATGATTATGATGTTGATGATCAAATGCAAAATAAATACATTCAAATTTCAGTTAAAACATTAAAATTGAAGTTTGATTTGATACTGAAATGAAGGTATGGGATAATAATGAGCATGATATTTGAAAAAATACTGAGAACCACAGCAGCCAGTCTGTGTTGCCCATCTTAGCATGTATCCCAGGCACTCTTCCTTTGTATGAAGCAACTGTAAATTTGCATGATCCTATTAAAACTGATATATTATTAAAAAAAAAAAAATCGGGTAATAGGAAGAAAATCTTTGCGCCACTGAACTGTGTTGACACTAGCAGTACACCTGCTGTGAAATTTGGAAACTTGACTTGCATAATTTCATCCAACTATATTTTAGGGCTACAAGTTAGGAATATAATCTTATCCCCATCTGTAAGAAAAGTTCTACAGAAATAGTTAAAAAATATGTCTTTGCACCATTCTGAAGAATTTAGTTTCATTTTTACTACAAAAAGGAATGGAAATTAAACTACATCTAATATCCAGGAAATGACAAATTTGCAGCATCAGGATCATGTGCTAACATCCTTTCCATTATAATCGTCTTTTCTGGAGTACATTTTTCCTAAATTCCCATCAGAAAATATTAACCCAACAAATAAGTTCGCATGACCTCAAATCTTTATACATCAAAAGTGCCAAAATTCTACAGTATCCTGGTCAGAGTTTCTACAGTATCCTTGTCAGAGTTCACACAAAAATGAATGTAGCTAATAAACTTGTATATTAACAAGAAGCTGAAGTCAGAATGAGTCAATGTTCAATTGAAGTAATTAATGCTGAATCTATAACCAAAATATCTGCTTTGAGAATAACTTTATGAAGGTAGTTAGGGAATCAACTGTTTTATAGCTATGGAGTTGATTACTTCTTATGTGATGACCAACTTCCCTTCTTAAAAAGAGTTGGACATAATGATTCAGGACATACTGTACAAGGCAGCAAAGAATCCCACACTCTGGAGGTATATTAATGTTAACTATAAATGAATGGAATTCAAGTACAGTACTGTACCTCACACCAGCTGATGCCCCATGCCATGGAAATATATGAGAGAGAGAGAGAGAGAGAGAGAGAGAGAGAGAGAGAGAGAGAGAGAGAGAGAGAGAGAGAGAGAGAGAGAGAGAGAGAGAGAGAGAGAGAGAGAGAGAGAGAGAGAGAGAGAGAGAACAAAAAGCAACTACAGCAACACCTGAAGTATCATGCACCATAAACTTGGACTCAAATGATCTTTACCTCCTGAAACTTCATTAGTTAAGTCAGAATCTAGATGTATTTTCCTTATATCACAAATGCCAGGAGCAGCTTTGTAGGCACAGGCTAAGCTAACCGCACAACTTTATGAAGTGGCATGGTGATAATGCTAGAAATGAGACAGTTTTTGTATAAAAATCCCAATCCACCTTGCTCACAGGCTAAGCCTTGTTAGTTCTTTCCCCTTTTGTTTTCTTGTTTTCTCCTGAACTATGCTCTATTGGCAACAGCATTTGAAAAATTACTAAACTTATAGAATCCATATGCATGTGAATTCTTATCGTTAGCCTTGCCTAAAAAATAAATCTTCTTTCTACAAATATTCACTGTATACCAGATAATTTAATTGTTCTGGGTTTCAACACTCAAATGTTTACCTTTCCTTCCTAACACTTTTCATCATAATTATGGCATACAAGTCATTGCTAAACAAATATCTCACAAACTACAATAAACATCCACTGGGATTCAACATGAATGTATCAAGTCATAACGTTTTGAATAATAGTACTGATTCAGTCTTAACGTTACAACAGTTTTTTCATATTTCTGACAATGAAGAAGGGTTTTCTATTTACCAAGTCAATGCATGTCACTGAGAAAATGATTCATCAAAAGACAGGCTTACAATTCCAAGACTTATCACAATGCAGTATTATACTCTTTTGTATAAACCTTTCACCAATTTTTGGATATTTCTCACTGGCTAAAGTAGATTGGAATTACTCCAAGATTGTTCTTTGACCAGGCTACTTGTTCTTTTACATAAACAATTAGGAGGGCATGCTTTTTATCCATGCGTGCACTGGCAAAATTCTCATGAAAGGGAAATAAAATTTGATGAAACTTGCCAGATATACTGTACTCATTCGGCAATCTTCTCAAGATGTGTAACATTTGGAAAATATTGTATCAAGATGATTTCTTCCAATGGACATCACTCTATCTATATGAAAAGATGAGGTATTCATAGCTTAACTGGCATCCCTTCCATGTTAAGATTATACTGGTGATAGCTGGCTAATAAACTTTACCAATTTTTATCTAGTATGAGCTCAAAAGATTTAAACTGTGATTCATATAATCACTGGTTCAAGTTCATTTATTCACTGGTGATTATCCCTGGGAGATACTCTCTCTATCGAGTGCTCTTTTTGTAAATGTTATTTGTGAATTGTTAGTCACTTTCAATGAAACTGAAGTGACTATTAAATCTTTACAAGAACACAATTTTTTTTATTTTATTTCAACTTGACATTTGCAAACCATGAAGAAAAAATTTATAAAATGACAACTGAAATTATAAAGAGCTTGCTGGGCACAATTCAAGCTAGGCTAGATTATATGGCCATGGATTAGACTGACAATATAATGAACACACAATTGTTGTACCCACTGTGAGTACAGTGGCAAGTGTGGTGAGGATCGATATACTGTGCTTTCACCTTGATAGAGTTTCTACATAGCCTAGGCTTGGATAGACAAGCTACATGACCTGGACAATCTAAACGTGCTAATTAAGTCAATGAGTAAATTCATGATACTATCAGGGATGTCCTGAGAACAAACCCTTAATCCAGCTAGAATAGGCCGCTCTATTATAAGTGAGATAAGGTTATGATGTATCTTGGTCAGATTAGGCCTTCTCCAGCATAATCACTAAAATACTCCTGTCAGACATTTTAAGTTGCTATGGATTTCTTGTCTTGAAACACCCAATTTCTCAGGCTCCCTTCTGGCTGTATTGGGAAAAGGGAGGCTAACATGAAAAGTGAGCCATGTCATGGAAATGAGTGTGAAAACCATCCAAATCACAACAAAAATCATCAGAACATGAGAGATAATTTTGGTAACTTGTAAAATTCTACAAATTATGGGATGTACCTTTAAACAAGTGTTTGCACTCCATTACCTAATAAATTTTCAAATATGGTCTAAGGGCCTTTTTGAAACTTCATGAGGATCTTAAGTAAATTCAGTCACGATAAGAGATACTGCATCCAGAGTTTTAAATAAGGTAAAAAAAAAGTAATGTGCACACAAGAAAAAACTGAAAACTGAAGACAAATGAGACAATTCTAACATTAAACCTATTACTGTAAAGTGCACCAATCACAAATTCATGGATCTAGAAATTTTTTATAATATTTCTAGTTCAGACAATCCAACATTTCAGCTATAAGTTCCATCTGCAATGATAAACTAAAATACACATGCTTTAATTACTGTGAGGGTTTTGTGTTACCACAGAGAAACAAAAAAAAAATATCCCATCACACTTGCAGGGAGATTGCAATTTCACTTACATTTAGAATTAATTACTTGAGTAAACTGCATTTTTCTTCCTTTTATATAGTACACGACTTTTTCATTGTTTTTTATATATTATTACATACAAACTAAGCATTATTTAGATCGGTATGTCATCACTGCGTACCATACAAAATATTCAACTTTTAACAAAAGATCTGAATTCATCATTTACTTATATTTATACAGAAAATTGTTTCTTGTTTTTCAAATAACATTGAATATCATACTGCAAATGGTTCCTAGGTTCCTAGGACAACTATGAATTTATGGAAAATCAATATAACTATTTCCTTATATATTTGGCACAAGGGCATTGGCAAGATGTGTTATGATAAGCATATTTCAAGAGGAAAATGAGGGATGCATACCTATATAACAAATGAATTTTCCACCATCAAATCTATGGGTTAGAACAGTAATTTCTTAGAACTATGTCAAAATATTTGAATACCTAAAACCAATTTTGCAGAGGAAAAAACCAAACCAGAAAATGGATCATATCTGATCGGTTTTGAAAGACAGAAGTTTAAGTGGCAGCAAAGCCAATTCCTGGTACAGTACCACCTTTTGGGAAAATGATTTTCTCATTTTCTCCTGAGGTGAACCTAAAGCAATAACCGACACATCCTTAAATACTGTGACTCCTAAACTCTTAGGATCCGACACTGTGATTGTTTTGGTTTTTGTGTGTGCAAGTCAATGAATGATTCCAGGTTATGATCATTTTACCATAACTGGCTATTGTGGACACTCCAGTCCTTGTTTTGTGTTGGCCAAAATTCAAACTTATAAAGTCATAAGTTACCTTTGCGGGAAAAACAATCACAAACACATTTTGAGCTTCACTGTCTTAAGTTTCTGCATCAAGTTAAAAATTTTTTATATTTGAAGTCTAGATCTCTGCTGAATAATCTAGCAGCTGACAGTAACATCTAAAAAAATCACTTGTCAATGGGCATCTAGAAGTACTGTTATTAGAAAAGTTTTATCTCCAGATTTCTTCACCCGAACAAAAGCACAACATGGTCTCCTTAAAACAGACCATGTGCAAACAGCAACGTTTTCCCCTTTGTTAAACAGTACAGTTATCAATATAAAATTGAAGTATTAGCACTAACTGACACTAATGACAGTATAATATATATATTGCACCACAATTGAGTTATATTTGGCAAAGGGACCACAAGTGCTAGGACACTCCTTGGATAAGGAACGTTTAGGCCAGTGGCCATTCCACAAGAGGTCCTTCTCAATGGCATGTTGGAACACAGAAACGCCAGTCCTGAGCACCTACATGAAAGGTGTCATTCAGGTGTGGTCTCAACGGGGAAAACTGACCTAAGAATCAAGGAAGCTGGTCTCGGAGATGTGGAAGACCTTGAGACAGGCCTTGAGCCTTGCTTGTCGGAATTACTGTCCTTGTGGACAACCTCACTCTCTTGACTAGCAACATTATCCTCTGATATTGCAGAGCCATTGAATTTGTACCCATCTTCGACAACTTTATCCGGTTTGGGTGGGATCTCGATGTCGACCTTTGGCTCGGTTTTGTCAGCATCGGTACGTATGTGTGTTAGGGTATACAGGTTCCCCATAAACATGTACTGTTCCCGTACAGCCTCGTCGGGTATGCATTCTGGTTCGCTGAGCCCATCATCATCTTCATCATCTTCAGTGATATTTCCAGAGCCACAGGTATTTTCATCCACAGGATACCTGGAAGGAATAACAAGTTAACTGATCAGCTTCTATATTTTAAATTCTTTTGATGAAGACTACTGAAGCCTTAGTTAATAAGAGGAGCTCATGGGGAACTGTAATATGCTTTAGTTAATAACTGACTCATGAAGAATTAAAATAAGCTCTAGTTAATAGCTGATGCTTATGGGAACCTGAAATGGTTTTAGTTAATAACTGGCTATTATGGGGACCTGAAATAAGCTTTGGTTAATAACTGGTGCTTATAAAGAACTGGAATACTTTATTTACTTATTGAAGCTCATGGAAACTAAAATGAACTTACAATCTACTGCTGCGAGCTTTTGGAGAGATGAACCATTCCACAAAAATAATAAAATTGCTAAAAAAATTTTTAAATTGTTGAAAACATGAATGACGAGATTTGTCATTAGTTAAGCATAAATATTTGCAGTTAATTAATCTTTTGTAAAGGAGGCCTTACCTTTAAGTACATGTCATCAAAGATACTCTTGACTTGTTAAACCCTGAAAGAATGGGCCACAAAATTCTGAAAATATCCCTTTCACAAAACAGAAATCAAGATCAATTAAATTTTGGAAGAAATATCAGATATTAAACTTTTCAACCATGATTTTCAAAATGTGGAACCCCCATTTTTTAAGTGGCAGAATAAAATCCTGGATAAAAAACTAGTTTTTTTCTCGGCTCTCGTGTAAAAAATAAAACCAAACATGAAACCTCATGTAAATAATGAATTCCGTACTAACTTAACCCTGAAGGTAAAATTCAGTAAGTTCATGAAGTTTTAATTTCTCACCAGTGATTCTGATTCTATATTCTTTGTCTAAACATGGGATCCTCAACCTGGAGTTCCCGAGAGAGAGAGAGAGAGAGAGAGAGAGAGAGAGAGAGAGAGAGAGAGAGAGAGAGAGAGAGAGAGAGAGAGAATGTTATTAATCATTATTTGCAACGTAGTCATCTGAGCTACTTAGCTGTATCCGATGTAGAATTTTTTAATATATAACATTAAGTTTAACTTGTAACCACACCACTATTCTGTTTTAGACTGATGGATTCAAGACGGAAGAGCTTAAACTAGAGAGGGGGTGGGGAAGGGAGTAGGACTGGTTAACTAGGATACTCATGGGAACATAGGTCAAGAACCATGGTCTAGAAGTTCTATGAACATATTTCAGTTTTAAAATAATTTGCGACATTTATCAAAACAAAAAATCCTCAGAAAAGTGTAGTTCCTGTTTGTCACATTTCTTTTACAGTCCGATTACCAGTATTTCTAAATCCTTTTTGCTATTACTGTTCAAGATTCTAAGTGAATAACATTGAATAAAGCCTAAAAATACTTCCAGGAACTTAATACAATCAGACATCAATAAACTTCGATAAACATCTGTAAATTGGTTTCCATTATACTAAACACACTTGCATGTATATATGTATACACACAACACACATATATATATATACAGTATATATTATATGTGTGTATACATGTATGTGTATGCATGTATTTATATATATATATATATATATATATATATATATATATATATATATATATATATATATATATATATATATATATATATATATATATATATATATATATATATATATATATATATATATATATATATATATATATATATATATATATATATATATATATATATATATATATATATATATATATATATATATATATATATATATATATATATATATATATATATATATATATATATATATATATATATATATATATATATAAACAAAAGGAACATACCTAGATCACAACAGATCTCAAAAACATACCTAGACTGCAAGAGACAGAGTTATGAAAAAACATAAGTGCCAATTTTGGTTTATTCTTCTATACCAGCTACCACATCTGTGAAAACATATGCACTGTTCCAAAAGGATATCACACTGTTTTCTAACCCCTTGATCGTTTCTTTGTGAAGAAAACATAAGCCACTGAATGAAAAAATGAAGGAAATTCCACGTATGAAATATCTACCTTAGGATGTACAAGTGTTCCTAATACATCAAAGCGATACCAGTATATAACACTAGCCTTTCCACTTCAGTGACGTCATGCTGCACTGAAATCATTAGGATGATACGTGTATTTTTTGCACTCCGTGCTCAGTAGAAGGAATAGGCATTGAAATATAGCAGCGAGAGAGAGAGAGAGAGAGAGAGAGAGAGAGAGAGAGAGAGAGAGAGAGAGAGAGAGAGGTACACGACAGTGTTTACAAGAGCAGATGTTAAGTTTCCTTGATAAAATTTCGAAATGACGAAGAAAAGGTTTTAGTGGAGAGAGAGAGAGAGAGAGAGAGAGAGAGAGAGAGAGAGAGAGAGAGAGAGAGAGAGAGAGAGAGAGAGAGAGAGAGAGAGAGAGATTCCTGCACCATGATGTCGTTACTGTGGAAGTGCGAACTCTGAACAATCATATTTTTTCTCCTTAAATATACGATAACTTCCATGCCATTCGGTAAAAATGAAACTTAGCATAACACAGAATACAGACTTCCTTAATCAACACACAAGACACCAAAACCATCCTACAGAAACCAGGTACTGTATCTACAATCCATTACACGTACTACATGAAAGTGAAAATGTGACGTGAAATTATTATGAGTGGAATGAACACCAGTACTCCAACTAAATTACTGTAACTATAACACACATAAGGCCAAATCTCCCTTCAGTGGAACAGTCTTTTAAAGTCTTCATCTTTCTTTTGAAAGATTCAACATTATTAAACTGCCTTTTCTCTGTTTCAGCTCAGCAGTATCTTAAGCAACACACGGAAACCCCCTTTGCAGTGCTGCCAACTTTATGGTTGTGGACTGGATTAAAGTAAATTACAGTGAAGGTGAAAACGAAGTAAATGATACACATGATTGGAAATTCTGTCCTTACCAAGAACACTGTTCCTGCAATGGGTGAAAACATCAGAGGTGACCAGGATGATTTACACACCAGGCAGTAATATAGATTTAATAAAATTTGGCTATATTTCATTGATCAATAATCTTTCTTCATGTTCAAAAATTCCTTAATATGTCTGAAATTGCCTTTTGATACTCGACACCCAGCCACTGCACTGGGTTGGCAACACTGGCACCGGTTACCCATAGTGCTCTGTAGTGTAAATATGAATATATATTATGCATTACAACGTTACTGAAAACACTTCTATGCACTTCGATCTCTCTCTCGAGCTTAATAGCAGAAATCGATATAAAGCTTAACACACCACCTTTGCGCGTTAGTCCCAAACAACCAAACAAGTGGCGTTACTTACAGCATCTGAGGCTAGAGTCGTGCTCAAGCGAGGGTCCTTGCTGGACCAAACGCACCCACCTCTACCGAGGCACATGCCCAAGTTATATGAAGTAATCTGAGTTGTTGCATTGCCTGCCATTTATACCGAATGAAATTGCCGGTTTTCTTGACCAATGATTGTAGAATATGAATTGGCTGCAAAGGAAATTGTTTTAAATTGTCATAACTTAATGTGTCAGGTACATTTCCACATCGAGTCTCTGATTATACTCACTGAACAGGATTTATTGAAAACACATCATTATGAATGTACAATGGATCTTTCCTTCTTTGGTTACAATTTCTCTAGGCTTGAGATTTTGGCACTGCTTGCCTGGTGATAAAAATCCAATGAGATTTTTGTTTTGTTCAACAATTTCCAAGCATACAATAAAGTTTCCAGATAAGTCTGGCATTATGTTTATTTTTTCTTCCTGTAGCAGTGGAGAGTAAAAGGAGAAACTGTGCATTTAGTAGTAGTTTTGATAAAGAACAAAGAAGTGCTGACATATGCAGTCTGGCAGCTAAAGAACGTGAAATTTCAGGAGAGGTTTCTCGACTAGTTTGTCAGAGGAATAGTACTTTCTTGTCAACTATAAGACTAAGAAAAAAGTTCCAAGATTAACAGTGATCTGAAGAGTTCATCATTAGAGAAAGTGAAAATATAAGAAAGTTCCCAAGACAGTTAATCTCCAGAAGAAATCCACTTTTAAGTAAGAAAAACCTCAGAACGAGTTTCCAAGGCTAGATACCGTCAGAAGACTGTCACGTTTGAACTGACAACGTTTTCCTTCTGATGAATGGCGGGTCAACAGACTTCTGTAACCACTGAAAACAAATCTAATTTTGGATAGCTCCACAGAATCATTTCCTGAGCCTGGATATTTCAGGAGGAAAAACGACAACCAATGGGTCGTCAAGGAAAAGAATCAGTCGTTGTTGTGGAGTAGCCTAAACAAACCGCAAGTAAGCAGTATGGAAAAAATTTCAGGGAAAAGAAACTTACAACATTTCAATTAAAGTGGTAAAATGAAGCTTTGCTGCGTCGAGTCTTGAACTCCAGTAAAGGCAACTACTTGTAAGGAATGCGGTTCAAGCACAGTCATGGGAAAGTTAACTAGTTTTTTCTTTGACTTAAAAATCTCACAATACTTCTATAGTTTTGAGAACTGAAGGAAATGGGGAGAGAGAGAGAGAGAGAGAGAGAGAGAGAGAGAGAGAGAGAGAGAGAGAGAGAGAGAGAGAGAGAGAGAGAATTTCACCTTTAGTGAGATATAACATCAAAACACTAGTCAATTGCAGGCATCCACACAGAGTAATACACTGAAGGAAACAGAAAGAGGGCCTGGAGGATACCTCAAGAGCTAGGAGAAATTACAGCTGCGGAGCTATCAGTAGTGAGAGAATTAACTACAACATAAAGGTACGTTTTCTAAGAGCCATAGGAAGAATGTTTAAATGACACTTTTAGTTACAGAGAGAGAGAGAGAGAGAGAGAGAGAGAGAGAGAGAGAGAGAGAGAGAGAGAGAGAGAGAGAGAGAGAGAGAGCTCCTTCTGTGAATAGTTAAAACTAAGTATTGTTATTTATAAATTTAATGTTTATCTGCAAACCTAAATACATATGGCGAATTTTTGGGAAAAATGGACTAATTTCATAATTCTTGTGGGAACACTTAAAATACAAGTCAATCAATCAATCTTACCTAATCTACAGTCAAGGGCAAAATTTACAAACAGGTAAAAAATGAAATTTCTCCGACTGCTGAATTATTTGTTTTCTCATTCATAAAAACTACGTCAATGCATTATATTCTTTCAAGTTTTCCTCCAACGTTAAAATATACCTCACGTTTATTCTTGAACAAGAAAAAATTATAAAAAAAATAGTACAGTTTTTGTTCACAACACGATCCTAACCATTTTTTTGCATACAGGGATAGAAAAGGAATCTATTTTTGCCGTCTACAGCTGGTAAAAGAATCCCACCATGAACAATGTTCATAGAAAGATTGAACCCCATTATTCCCCAGTGATAAGATGGGGTTCAATCCTTTCCTAGAAAAGAATATGGCTGTTGATGGTAAACAATGCAATATGCAGTCCTTCATGGCCACCATAACATAGTCAGCAACAAAATATCTGTGCAGTTCATCACTTCATCGGCTACTTTCAAAAATGTACTCATTTCAAAACTATTTTGCTCTACTCGATTTAGCAGAAATAAACATACTTTACAGTAAAAATGTGCTCTCCGACTACATCTATGCTGGCAACTTTCAAAAATATATATAAGTAATGCAGAACACAAAAATATGTACCAGTGAGCATGCATTTATGTATGAATTTCTGCATTAACATAAGAAGGAATGTACAGTACATACATACACAAAAAATTGTATGTACTACATTTACCTTTGGTTCAATACGTACATGTATGTACAAATGTACAAACTTTGTACGTATTCAGACACACAAAGACTGAGGAGTTCGTAAAAAATAAACCGAGAACAGTCGATAACCTTTCTATTAAAGTGAAACTACAGTCTCGGTCACTGTGCAGTGTGGCAAGGTAGCTGATATACACTTACAGACAAAAACACACACACACATATATACTGTACATATATATATATATATATATATATATATATATATATATATATATATATATATATATAATATATATATATATATTGTGTGTGTGTGTGTGTGTGCATTGTGGGCGATACTGGCCCCGTCTTTTTTCCACATTTCACCATCACCAAGTCTTGCTGTTAATAAAAAAGTACGTTGGTTATCTTTCTTTCTTGATTCTTCGGTGAGCCCCTCAATCGATGTAATGCTGTCAATTCAAACATTCATATATGCGTCCAGTATACATATTTCTATGCACAAAGGTCATGCCTTTCTATTCACTATACGTACTGCATGAAACCTCATCTCTAGCATGATATGGACTTCTACATACCACCAACGGTAAAAGAAGCACAACTGAGTAATATAAATATAAACTATGAAACAGTGCATCGTACAGACTCTGAGACAGACAGATCCAGTATCATTTTTACGTCTCTTTTCGTTCACAGCTGATGGGCAAGACAGCCTATGATCAACTGCGGCGTTGCGTGCAATAAGAGAAGAAAAAATGAAAATAAAACAAATATAAGATAATGAAAAAGAACGGAAAAGTGAATCTCCACATTGACTGGCATCGGAGGTCCACCAACGGTCACATGCTTTTGTTTTTCTCTTATTTTTTTTTTTTTTGGAAGAAGAAGAAGCATCTAATGGAGTTATAACCTAACCATACCAAGAGGATGGACAGATCGAGTCGATGCAACGATGATGGCGTCAGACGAGCGCCAGTCCCCTTTTTTCCTAAACACAACCCGACTTTCCAAAACAACTTCTGTAACAGCAACAGCAGTTCGGGAAAAATCTGTTATTTTCAACTGAGAAGAGGCAAAGGTTTGTGTCGTCTTGTGGCGGTGTCACAAGAGCACGTTTCAAGTATCTTTCAGCATCCTGATTCTAACTGTGCACTGAGTAAACAACATTTTTTTCTACAAAGATACAATACAGAATTTAAACAATTAATTTTTCTTGATATCCGTTCAGAATGGAAGCCAAACATTTTTTTTTACACATTCAAAACTGAAATCATTCATATATATTGAGGTCACTTCAATTCTGCAACGGATGCAGGCAACAGTTATAAATATTTATGCTGAATGATGCACAGTCTCCTGGCAATATACTGACAGGTCCTAAAAATCGTGTTCTTGTAACAGACCTAAAACCCTGACTAGAATAAACGTCCTGCTAATTATTTGGCGAATCCACAAAATTAAGTGCAAAAATGGACCACAATCATTTCTAATATCATCTTACAAAGAAACCGTCCTTACACAGCTTAATGTACCATAAGGATCTACGTTATGAAAGCAAATTGTTTTCGGTATTTATACAGCGTAGGCAAACAAGAGTATCGATGAGAATAAATTGTTAAGTTAGTTTGGAAAGGCAAGCAGACGAATCCAATAAAATTGGGATTGCTTAATTAATGAAGGCAAGCAGAATTAAATGTAGATTAATAAATTTAAAACTGACAGACATTTGGGCAGTGAAGAAAAGCGGGCATAATAAAGACGAATAAATTGAAAACGAAATAAATGGTTAAGTGAAGGAGTTAGATGGCTATTACGATATTCATAAGATGATATAAACAATTATTATTCTTCACAGCTAGGTTATGATAAGTTCCACATGAGAATGGAACCAAAGCATTCTAAAAACCCTGTGGGATGTTAGTGGAGACAAAGAACTCCTTTTAAGAGAAAGCAAGCGGATGTGCAGAAGAATTTTTGATAAGATATCGTTATTCCTTGTGTTATACTGGGGACTGTGCAAGTATTATGGACAGTGAACAACGAAAAAAGGGGCAAAAATTGAAAACATACGAATTATGAGAACAATCATCGTGTACATTGGGTTGTAACATTCGCATAAAACAACAGTATTAAGAAGTAACCACTAAGATATTCTCTAAAATTCTGAATAAAAGAAAATAAGATTGTCCATGGAAGTCCTAATGTGTATGGATCTTTTAAAACAGTAAAATGGTTATATACAGATGCTGCTCACCATGATGGCAATGGTCATTTCACACACACACGCACGCCAGTGATCATACAAGCTTAAAAGAACACAACACGCCACAACAGTGTCTGGAACATTCATAAATATCGTGGTTACAGTTAAAAGAACGTGACGAAAAGTAATTAGAAAATAGGGCTTCAACATTCGGCTCTTGTCTCACACAAGTGATGGCACACGAGCAAGTTTTCTTGCATCTTTTAGCATCTTGCCTCTAAAACTTTGCAACCAAGTGGCCAGTTGTGGACTAAAGTAGAGTTGCGCCTTTTTGTTCCCTCGTCACATGCGCATGCGCCTTGTTTGCGCGGGTTGCAACGAGAGGTTAACATAACCTTAGCCAGGGAGGAGCAAGCACGCCTCCTGAAATGTTGGACTACGTATGCTCGAAGTGGATCGCAGTGGACACAGAAATTGGGCTTCAGAAGGGGAAGAAGTTACATGGAAAACTATCGAAATTTACTGAAAATCCACGGAGACTGGCTTTGGTATTTAATACATATTAACTTCGACTATCGGCTAAACTCCACTAGAGAGAATAGATGTCCAAAGTGCCTTACTGACAACAAATGTAAATGATATCATCAAAATGGAATTGTCAACCTGTGAAAGTATAGCCATCTTGTGTATCACTAATAATTGAATTTCTCTGAGGAATTTTGCTTATAAAAATAAAGAGCAGGTTAAGTAACAGGCTAGGTTGCATGGCAAGTGAATTTCATACTAAATCTACGGAAAAATGTTGTCAACCTTCAAGAAACATATTGGAGGTTAATATATTTGCGAGATGTATTATACCGAGAGCGTTACTATGACTGCAGTTAAGAACAGAAAAATGTTTGGAAACCACAAACAGGCCTACCGCTTTATTTCTTAAGACGCAAACACGTACAACGTTTGTGCCATAGGGAAGCCAACTTGGCCACGTTTTCTGTCATAAAACAACAAACATATTCATCGTTCTGTACCACGAAATAACAAACACGGCCGCCGTTTTGTACCATAAACATGCCCACAGATTTGTGCCAGAAGGTAACAAAAATGGCTACCGTTTTCTTTTATATCTAGAGGCAAGGTACTGAGAAAATAAAAAATAAACCGCTCATGTGGCATCCGTTTAAGCAACCATATTCTCACACATTCAGAATCATGTGCTAAAAACATGTTAATTCTTATTCCACAAAATCATGTTATATGCATAAGCAGAACAGAAATGGATTCACATAATTTTTTCCTGTCTTCCTCTCCCTTTCTCTCACCTCATAGGCGGCGTGGGCGGGGTTGTGGGCGAGGTTTGCCTCGGGTGCGTAAGGAGGTGCCACTGCTCCGCATACTCGTGGAAACGTCGGTATCTGTCCACTTCTTCTTCTTCCGATTCGTAATCGGGTCCCTGTGGGAATCGGCGTCATCATTAGCAGAGGGAGGGTCAGGGAGGATCATAATCGGTATGAATCACAGACAGCGCGCGACAGATAGAAACGGGACATTCATTACTGAGAGAGAGAGAGAGAGAGAGAGAGAGAGAGAGAGAGAGAGAGAGAGAGAGAGAGAGAGAGAGAGGTGGGGTGGAGTGGGGAGAAACGATCATTTTGAAATAAAATGAGAGGACAAGGTAAAAATTAATATAAAGATAAAGGACAATCATTATCTGCAGAGAGAGAGAGAGAGAGAGAGAGAGAGAGAGAGAGAGAGAGAGAGAGAGAATGTGATGGCATAATATACAATAAAAATATAATATGGTCAAGAAGACTAGAAGATATTTTCCATCTGAGATGAGAACTTTCCCTTCATATGCATCTGCTCAGTAAGGGATGGTGTTGCAGTCACCACCAACATCCAATTAAATGCCTCCAGAAGGGAAAAATAACTTCCATGACCTTGGAATATTTTTGCTTGGCAAGAGGAATCCTCAAAAATAACGAATTGCTTCTCCAGTTCCACCAAACAATTACGCAACAGATTTATGCATATCTCCATATGCCTACAAGTCTTTATGTACAAATAACAAAATTATACTACTGATTTCAAACCAAATCATGGGAAAAAGGAGAAGCCACGAAGTTCAGTAATCATGGCTTGATAAAACATATACATTTATGAGCTCATATCCCATCGTCAATAAAAAAAAGGAAGGAATCAGACGTCGGGAAAATAAAACAATGGCTGAAATAAAATCTTGAGAGCCTGTTTCCAGAGAAATATTCATGAGAGAAGAATATTTGGCAGCGTCTGCTACCATCATGAACCAGGAACCAGGAACCAAGAAACGGGAATCACTAATCTATTCAATACTTACTGCTTGCTGGAAAATTAATAGCAATTTTAGATTTATTCACAAAAAATTGTGATTATAAAAATCAATGGTCATAGGATTATGCTTCAAAAACTACTTTCAGAAAAGAGAACAATGTTGTCATATGGGCCTACGTTTAGTAAACACACACAAAAAAATGGTAAAATACTTCTTGCTACTAAAAATCTAAGCCGAAAATTCTACTGAGCATAGACGAATACAAGGCCAGATGAAGGCTGATGGGCTAAATAGGATTAATACTATCATTCATATTAATATATCCTACAGAGAGTTATGAATAATTTGATTGGAAACCAATCAGATGGGACACAAGGTAGTTATAAAAATATCCACATCAGGATTCTTCTATAATTCTAATGACAACAACTTTAAATTGAGGCTGAAGAGTTAAACTGAGGATACAATTACTAGAATAAAAAGGATTATGAGAACAGAATTGGTAACAAAACACAAAGATCTTTGAATTTTTAGATTACAGTACAATGCTGTTGGTATGACCTTTAACTATGCACTGATAATTCTCACCACAAAAATAGGACTATGGATTAAATATACTTTTACGGAAGGTCTTAAAAATCACTTATAATTGGAAGGTCTTTAAAATCACTTGTAATGGACTATCAATAGTGCAAATGAAAAAATCCATAAAAAATAGGACCAAAATATATAAGACTACATGAATGAGATTTCTGAAAGTTTGCAAATACTCATACTTGTAATGGGTAAGCAATTTGTGAATAGGAAAATAATTAAATGAATAAAAGGAAAACTGTAAAGCAAGGACTTACCATCTCGATCTTCTGGTCCAGCATCATGAAGAAGTTTTGCTGGCTGCTGGAGATTTTCCTAGATGAGAAATTGAGTACAATAAACTTTTTATATCATTTAAAATCAATTTGGCAATAACCCTTCTTCTGAACGACTGTGGCAGTGGTACTTTATTTATTAAGAATAAGTGCATTAGGTTACAAAGTGTCTAATATTTATGATTTTTAGTTAGTGTGAAGATAATTTCCATTCAAAGACGTAAGATAAAATTCACAGGGGATTTTAGAGTTGTCAAGGGAGCTTTAAGTTGTAAATTAAGTTTAGGGTAAGTGGCTGAGAAAAGCTTCGGACCTCTGATCAATTAAGTCTGAAATGGATCTGTTGTAAAAACAGTGAGTAAAAAGTTAATTCAAATTACTTTTTTATGAAATTACCATTGTCATTCATTCAAAATTATATTCAGAGAAATAACCTCCCCAAATAACCTCCATTCCCCCTTCCTATAAAAAATAAGTGAATACAAATAAATTCTTGACCCGCATTCTGATCCTGATCCACATCGAACAATTCCTCCACAAGAGTTCGTGAAAACCCCTCAATAAAAACACAAAGAACTTAAAGACACGGGTGAATTCATATCCTTCAATTGCAACGGCAGTGGGGAAATGAATGAAGTTGTAAGTTGCAATTAAGACATCATCTGATCAGAGACCACCAAGCCTGCAAGAACGAATGAAGATACCAAAAAAGGAAACTACTAAAATCTAACTAATAACCTCATTCACTAATAATTTAAATGACTACAAAACAAAATGACGTGAAAAAACTAAGCAGGATTGCAGATGGAGTAGTAATGGGCCAATTTAGAACCTAAGTAGGACCCCTACGTTTCGAGGGGTGGGGGATTGCTTCAACTTACGCCTGCGCTCTGAGAGGCCCGGTTCCTACCGGCGTTAACTTGTTAATGATCTGTTGCTGCTGGTTGCGGTGTTGCTTCCGGTTGCTTCCGCTGTTGCTGTTGTTGCTGGTGCTCGAGTTGTCGTCGCTGCTGAGCTCTGATTCAACTGCTGCAAAGGAGAAGGAAGGAGGGGGTGCCTTCAGTCACGTCACAGAGAGAGAGAGAGAGAGAGAGAGAGAAACAATTGTACATATAGGCTCTATCTATCTATCTATCAATATATATGTGTACGTGTATATGTGTGTATATATACATATACATATAGATAGATAGATAGATATATAATGTTTATGTGTGTGTATGCAGGGATAAAGATAAGCATATAAGCAAATATTAATCAAAAGAGAGAAAGGGATCTGAAGAAGTTATGGTGCATAAATTAGCATAAAAAAAATTTGCCCGAAAAAATTATTATAACGCAAATGAATAAAAAAAAAAAAGGTGAACTCAATGGAGTATTCTACTCAAATGAACAAAACTTGTATTTTTTTTCCACAAAGCTGCAAAATTTGGAAGAGTTACGTCCATGACCTTCTCTGACCTTACACCAACATAAAAGCATTTCCTTTTATCCAGGAAAATTTAGCGAAGGTCATAAGTCCGTTTTTACTTACTGATTACAACTACTATAACACAAACTCATGATTAACGAATGCTTACTTCATATGAATCATACCCCTCACCTCCAACACGCACACAAATAACATATAAAGCACTATGAAAATTAAGTATGTCTTAGTTCAACCAGACCACTGAGCTGATTAACAGCTCTCCTAGGGCTGGCCCGAAGGATTAGATTTATTTTACGTGGCTAAGGACCAACTGGTTCCTAGCAACGGGACCTACAGCTTATTGTGGAATCCAAACCATATTATGACGCGAAATAAATTTCTATCACCAGAAATAAATTCCTCTAATTCTTCATTGGCCCGTTGGAGAGTCGAACGCTGGGCTAACAGCGTGCTAGCCGAGAGCTCTACCCACCCTAATGCAATATGGTCAAGTAAACAAGTGTCCAGTTTTGAACAAGTATAACATTTCTGTGTGCACGTAGATGGCGCTGAAAGCGGAGAATATAATTAGTACTAAAAGACAACAGCAGCTGCAAAGAGGGAGGCAGGTTTCCGTGTAACCGAGTTACCTACAAGTGACACTACATTAGGTCAAAGAGGAGTTAACCCTTTTCTTTCTTTTGAAAAAAAATCAACATGTCTATATTGACTATAAACTACAGTTTTTTAATAACAAAAAAAAAAAGCTCTCAACTTTAGCAGTGCTACAGAAATGTCCTGTAAATTAAATAATACCGTGCTAGGGTTCTTCAGACTTATTTACCTCTGCTACTAGTATCGCATACTGATAAAAACAATACCGTAATAGTAATGTAACTTTGAAATAGTAACTAATACAAACAGTACCGCAGAACAGTCGTAAGTATTTCTCCAATACTGGCGAACGGAAGACCACTGTCAACACTCATGCCACCTTATTAAAGACGATTGTTGATATCTTTCCACTCCCTTCCCCGCATGACCTCCTAAATTCAAGTCCAACAATCCCCTCCCCCTCTTTCCAAGCTCCCTCCCACTTTCCCCTCTCGGCAACCTCTGACTTTCAGACCCAAACCCATGATACATCGGCATTGCTTAAACTTCGGTTATTAATCATTCAAGCTGAGAGAGGCAGAGGACTAGGTTGTTCATTACTCTAACCACGGAATCAGTAATAATCATTACTAAGAGAACTTTAGCTTATGAGTCTTGTACAATATAATTCCACAAAATAAAATATCCAGCTTAATTTCAAGGTAAGAAACCACGTGCAAAATACATGAACAGTAAAAATTATGCTTTAATAACCACTTTTCTTCTATAGTACATAAGCTGAGCTACCAATGAGAGAGAGAGAGAGAGAGAGAGAGAGAGAGAGAGAGAGAGAGAGAGAGAGAGAGAGAGAGAGAGAGAGAGAGAGAGAGAGAGAAATACTTCTGATGCTTGTAATAAAATGCTTTGCAATAGCACTATCAATCAAAACATCTAACTATATATACTGTTACAATTTCCTACTTTTTGTCTTAATTCATTACCTTTCCATACTCTGTGTTCCGATAAAAAAGGGGTGCACGAAATGCTGGTCGGATACATCAACAGATAATCATGCAATTTTAATTGTAATTTATTACTGTACCAACATATTTTCCTTGTAATGAAAGTCTAGCATTTCTCTCACTGCAAATAAATAAATAAGTAAAAAATAAAAATAAATCAATAAATAAATAAATTCAGTGACACTTCTCTGATCTGTTTAGGAGAGCCTCAATGGAACTGCTAAGTAAACAGTAAGCCAAGCCACCTCATTTCCCTTATATACATATAATACTCTTGGTTAACAGGCAATCATAGTGAGATTCATTCCTGCTATGTTCGAATTAATATTCCTACAGTATTACCCACATTAAGTAATTACTTTCTAATACCCCGTCATGCTCATGTAGTTTAATAATAATAATAATAATAATAATAATAATAATAATAATAATAATAATACAACTGTAGTGTTCCAGTCTCACTTCACTGGGAGACTGGCTTCCTGTATCACCCCGACGCTCTCAAAAATCAACGTGTCAACGAATTCTTTCATCAAAAGGACAGTCACGAAAGGCTTAATATCCTAATAACACGAGGAGTTTTCTGTCCATTAATGCTCGCATGCTACGCTCTTTTTTTTTTTAATTTTTATTAACGAAATGGCTTCCCTTTCAACCTACGCGTGTATTACCTTTTACATTATATTCCCCGTATATTACTACGCAATTGGTTTTTGTCATGCAATGCTATTTCTCAATTTTCTGTCATTTACGAAATTAAAGAACACCTTTTGGCTTACTGTTTACCCCACGTAACTCGTTTCAATATATTTACTATACGTGACTTTATTGTTGATGTAAAGCTCAAAGTATTAACTTTACTGAGGCCGCTGTCTTTGATTGTCTATAAATATCTCGGTACGCATCACACAGTCTCCAATCTATCAGTAAAAAAATAAATATATAAATATATAAGAAAATAAAAAATAAAAAAAAGTTTCCAAGGGCGTTGTTTTCTGCAATCTTTCAGCCCCGCCAAACATAGCCCCAAGTCGCCGTTACTTACGGCATCACTGAAGTTACCCTGGTTAAGGCAGTGTCATACAGGTACGAATGAAAATGCCTCCAATCTAGCTACCGATATCAGTTGCACGGTGCAATGTTGAGCTGCAAGATGCTAAAAGATGTCACAAAGCGAGCTCGTGTGAGTCGGCCCCAATATCAATTAAATATGGAAGCCCTCATATGTCAAAATGCAATCCACAAAGCTAGTTTCTCTTTAAATCTTGTAAACGTCATATTCGATGGATGATTTAGTGTTATCTTCCATACGCCAATTTTAAATGGCGCAATAATCGTTGGGGGATGAAAGCGTTGCTGATTAGCTCCCTGTGTTGGCTTATAAGACGGCTGGTGCCGTGGAAGTTTCTTCACAGCCAATTTCTTGATTATTCGGCAGTCAAAGGTTGGACATGGCAGTGGCGACGGCCCTGACTTTCTTTAAAGCCACCTTTTATTAAGGAAATGGCCTATTAGTGTTCAAGATATATGAATCTTAAGGCAGCAATGAGTGTAATTTATTTCAAACATTTAAATCGACAAAAAAGGAGGGTGGAAATTTGTCGCTGTGTAAATTTTTATGGCTTCTACGCTTTTTATTTTGATATTCATATGCAACTAAAGAGAAACACTCGCAAGGACAAAAAATATACATAATACAAAACTAAAAGCATCGCCTGAAAAATGAAGGAAAGACCAGTCAAAACGCACTGACAACTGTCACTGTCTCCTGCTAGGTGGCAGCCGACTGTAGATATTCAAATGAGAGCCGAGAGAATGTTTGGTGCAAGTTTGCAAGTTCAATTAAGCTACAATTGTTTAGGTAATGGAACTCTTATAATCGTGTAAAATAACACTAAAATCGAACCATTATCAAAAGAATTATTGAAAAAAGAATAATGGACTGGAAGTGGAGAGAGAGAGAGAGAGAGAGAGAGAGAGAGAGAGAGAGAGAGAGAGAGAGAGAGAGAGAGAGAGAGAGGGTGCCTTTGTTGTATTTCCTACAGCTTTGGGAGAGGATATTAAACATAAAAGTGCACACAGATATACGCCATAAAATAAATTACAGCACCCAGAATAGAATAACCTTTAAAGGTAATGTTGCAAAGCATGAACACGAATGCAGTCGACGGGTACAAAATAAAAAAAAAAATAGAAAAAAATATATAAAAAAGTCTAAACATTCGGTTTCTTTGCCTTTGAAAATGCTCTCTAATTTTTAAGTGGTAAAAATATGATTAAGCAAAGCCAAAAAATGCAGAAAATGTATATAAAAAATTTACATTAGTATTAAATTACCTACAAAAACGAATTTTGAAGTTTGTTCTCGGTACAACGACACTAGATTTTTTTTTTTTTTTTTTTTTTTTTAATACGAACGCTACCATTCCTGTATCAGGAAACTGTGGGTATTGGAGCTAAAGTGTAGGTGAGGTGGGGGCGGCTGTGGAGTGTGGATGCGTACTACGACGGGAGTGGGGGCGGTTGGGCTGAGGTCAAGTTACCCACATCCCACACTCGACGTCCTGCAAAGCGGATTAAAAACGAAACTTAAATCGCTTACCTTTCTTCTTACTCTTCTTTGGACTATCGCTGCCAAGGGTACTTCGTCCACATCCCATTTCGGGGGCCCAACCATCGTTATTCGGCCCTTACAGCAGGTGGCGTTAGGGCCGACTTCCCCGAGACACGAAGACCTCACGAGGCCTCCTCATGAGGGGGCGCCAGGAGGAGAAGGAAGTGGAGAGGGAGGAGGAGGAGGAGGGGGAGGGAAAGGGGGAAATCTGGCGAGAATACTCTCAACGGGCGAGAAGCGGGGAAAAGGCAGTGGTAAGAAACGAGAGATAAAAAGAGGGAGAGAAGAAAGAGAAAGAGAAAGAAACAGGCTAGAGAAAAGGGAATCGTGAAGGATTCTCCCTACCCTCTACCTTTGACGGGGCTACCACCACATCGGTCGGCTAATTCCTGAGGAAGACAGCGACGACGAAGACCCCAGCAACAGACGAGTGAATCTCCCCCAGCAGAAGCAGAAGAAGAGGTCAGGCTCGTTTGCTAGGCACACACGCACGAGTGTCATTCCACACCATTTCATGTTCGTGGTCTTATTCCCTTCCCTCGACTCTTCACGGGCCACCAAGAGCCTCAATTAGAGATTTAAGAGAATGTCCACCTTTTCTTCGCCTGTTTCCTTCCCGTTTTCTATTATTTTCAAGTCTCCCGTTTTCTTTAGTCGTAGCAGAGTGGATCAAGACTCGTGATATTCATTTTTTCTCATGTTCTTGATGGAGGTCAAATGATGCGGAAGTGGCCAACGTGTCTGGAACAGAAAAATAAAATAAAAATAAATAATATTACCCCACAAAAAAGAGACTATTTTAATAGGATAAGAAATCTTTGGAACGAAAAGTACATACATCCTATCCTCTGCATTTAAGAATGGCGAAATTTTGATAAGACAAAAAGTCACAAATACTAGATATTAATGCTAAAGAAACCTCACACGCCTGGCATCATATGAAAATAAAACTATATATACTGAATATTTCCAACAACAACAATACAAGGCAGCAAGCAATACCACTGTTGTTATAATCATTATTATATGGTGAACTGCTGTACCACGATACCAACAAAAACTATCATAATCAGGATTAAAATACGGCAGGCATATAGATGATTAATTATACACAGCCACAAAGGAAAACTGGCTATACATATTTTGCAATGATAAATCAAAACCTCGTGTTCACCAATCAAGAGACCTAAATATTCTGAAAATCTCAACAGACTGTCTTTAGAATTGATATAAATGATGGTTTGATACTTGCAACATACTGAGCAAATGAACACTCTCTAAAAGTTCTGATTTCATATGGTTTGCCAAAAAGTAAAACCGATAGGTATTGTATAATGGTTGATCTTAGAAGTCTATCTCGTACTGTCCAAAAGTTAAGGCAAATTCTAAGTTCCTAATTGAGCTCTGACCTCTACGACTTCGGCCTTGACCCTTGGATCACATAATCATCAACTAATGACATGCGTGAAATCTGAAGTTTTTATTTTCCAATATATGACAAATAGATCAGAGACACAGACGGGTCTATTAGTAGGTGTAACAGGATGGTAAACAATCCATCATTAAACTTATAACTATAACTTTCAAAACAAAAACTACAGATAAGATCTTTTGCCGAAACACTAATTAATTATTTGCTTAGCCTCTGAACTAACAGAAAATTTTCCTCCGAGCAACTGCGAACTTTCACCCAAGAAGTACTTAACTAATTAACTCCACTTCTCGAAGTTTGGGAGCATCTGCAAAATATTGCATGAACAAGGCTTTTATAAAGTGCAAGGAGGAATTGCTCAGGGTATTCAAAACGGCTCTCGGAAAAAACTTAGAAAACTAGTCTCAAATACTCCCAGGAACGCTGATGCGCTTCACATTAACACAAATATTTCCTGAAACTCCAAATAAATCCATTGTTGCAAATTGCTTTTTAGAAACCTTTTGGAATATTCCAAATACACTCTGAAACAGTCATCTGTTTCCAATACTCCAAAATATTCTGAAACTCTGAAAGTACTGTAAAAATTCTCAAAATAAAGCAAATCTTAAAATCATCGCTATCAAACGCTCTTATAACCTACTGAAGTAGACCATATACTTTTAATATTTCAAAATGTAATAAATGCTTTCATAATCCTGCAAAACAGTCCATACGCTTTCAAACAACATCAACAGGTTCCATAAATGATCAAACTTTCTCTGATACTCTCAAAGTAATACACTCTCAAATTTACCATTAGTTTCAAAATGCTCCACAAACTCTTAATGATCCCAGACATTGAAAATGCTCTCGGGAACCTTTGGAAATGTAGAGGATTTTAAAACTCAAGTTCAGTTGCCTTTTTATAAATATCTCCAGCTATCGGACATTTCAATAGCAAGGGAAGATAGATCAATTAATTCCGTATTAATACTAAAATAAGGGGACTCCTTTCAAGAGCACTTAGTTCTCAAGGGCACGAGCAAGCAAGCAAGTATACGCAATCACGGTCGCTCTCAAGTGATTGAGGGGTAAACATTCCAAACCAACCACTAGAACAGAGGGCAATGCCTTTCGTTCCCAAGGCGTTAAAGCTATCGAAGTGTCTTCCTGGCAGCGTTACTGAAGCAGATGCAGCCTCTTAAGGACGCTTTCACACCGAAATAACAAGTGGCAGCTGGATATTCGCACGAGACGGGTTGGAGGGCGCTTCAAAGAGCAAAGCGCAAGTGCCTTGGATTTTTCGACTTATATTGGTCTTCTTTTGTTTTCTTCATGTTGATTCTTCTTGGATTGTGTTTCGTATTCTTCGTTCTGTTTTTCACGTCTTACACGTGGGCACTCACCTCTGTAATTAATGACCTTTCCGGTTTATTTCATTTTAATATATGAAAGTAATAATAATAATAATAATAATAATAATAATAATAATAATAATAATAATATCTCTGAAGAAAACCCCCTTTTAAACAAAATTAAAGAGAATACCCGTCTGGATGAGGTTGAGTTTATATTGGAGTCTGTCTGGGAGACTGCAATATAAACTCAGCGGCATCCAAACATCTATTCTTTTTAATAATAATAATAATAATAATAATAATAATAATAATAATAATAATAATAATATGCAAAGTGTGTCCATTTACTTCTTTTCTAACACGGTTTACATGCAGCCGTCCAGAATATTGCCATCCTTTCACACCCCTTGTGCAAACTGAGCAGACCAAAGGCGCCACGGTCTAAGGTTTGGATGGTGCGTAACGCCCCAAGGTTGGGGCTTACAGTTTCGATCCCCTCTTAAAATGTCATTTTTACGGTTTTTGTACTGTGGTAGTAATAATATCAATATAAAAAAAAAAACGTCATTCAGCCAATGAAAGGGCATGATCAATCAAGAGAAGAGTAAGTATATCTTAGTTTAACCAGACCACTGAGCTGGTTAACAGCTCTCCTAGGGTTGGCCCGAAGGATTAGATTTATTTTTACGTGGCTAAGAACCAACTGGTTACCTAGCAACGGGACCTACAACTTATTGTGGAATCCGAACCACATTATGACGAGCAATGAACTTCTATCATCAGAAATAAATTCCTCTAATTCTTCATTGGCGGCTCGGAGAGTCGAACGCTGGGCCAACAGCGTGCCAGTCGAAAGCTCTACCCACCCCTCCAAAGACCTTCAATCAAGAGGAAGCCCATAAAAATAAAGGAATCAATAAATAAATTTCTAAGTCTACATTAACATTATTAACAAGATAAAAGAAACATACTCTCCCAACAAACTGTTAAGAAAAATCTCCTCCTAGCGGATCTGAACCACCGCTGCTGAAACACATCAACATTTATCCATTCAACCAAAGAGAGATTTAAGCGTTAATTTGGTGTTTCACCTGTCGACAGGTGGTCTCTCCCTGTGTTAGTAGTTATCTACAAGCGATATTGCCTGCTTATAATGTATTAACAAAAGGCATTTAAAAAATTTTTAGAAATACAGGTATGTTGATAAGAAAGATCAATGCTGGGTAAGAGAGTCGAAATGAACCATGTACAAAAATCAAACTAATGAAATTCTCCGTCGAAATTGGTTGAGCTACAGCAACAATTCAATAAGCAGGAGTTGAAAGAGAGTGGCAGATTAGGATCGCCAACGTCATGGGAGACAGGGCACGCCGAAGAGGGAGAAGAAATCGTAAAATCTGGCTTCTTCAGCAGGAGTTATCAGCTTCCAACCTTTTCCCGCGAAGTAACTTCGAACTGTTGAGATAATATCGTGACACTTCTCGCCCGTACCCAACAGGGAGTCCCCACCCACTTCCCGCCTGGCCAGACTCTGAACTTAGATTTGTTACATATTAGCACTAATTCAGAATAAAATGGAGCATAAATCTACCTAATGTGCCTTGTGGTACACGTTAAGTTCTCTCTTCAGGGCCAGATTCATACTCCCTTCAGGAAGAGAAATCAACTAATACTTTTCCGTTGTTATACTTGATTTGGGCAGCCATGCTGTCTCTGCCTCCTCACCTGAATAAAATTAGCTTTTAATTTTACCCGGAGAAGAGCGAAAAAAATTCTTATGACATAAATTACAGAAAAAACAAAAAATAAAAATAGACGGTCACACTGCATAACAATGGAATCATTCACAAAACAAAGGGCGGGATGGAGAAAATGGAAGACACCCTTTCTTTCTCTGTCTGTCTGTCTGTCTGTCTCTCTCTCATGTCTACACACATACACATGACAAAAAACTAAAATTCTTCTCTCTCTCTCCCTCATGTCTACGCACCTGTACAAGACAAAGAAAAAACTCTCTCCTCTCTCTCTCTCTCTCTCTCTCTCTCTCGCGAGCGCGCGCGCGCTCATGCGCAAACAAACGCGCATGTGCACAGAAAACTGTTTTAGGGTCGCAGAGTACTCAGCCTGTGGGTCCGGCTGAATAAAGAAAAAGAAAAAAAATCGTTGCAGTGAATGGCTGCCTTGAGTGACTTCGACACTTGAGGAAAAACTTTTTTTTTTTCTTTTCTCCAAAAGGTAAAGGGAAACATTTTGCTTTGGTTCCAAGAGGGTTTTTCCCGCTCCCTACCAACCCGCCCCCCCTCGTGACGTAGTTCTCCATTTTCCTTATCAAAATGAAATTTATTCTTCCTTTTGCTTTCTCTCTGCAGCTGCATTTTAGGCATGGAATTTCTCTCTCTCTCTCTCTCTCTCTCTCTCTCTCTCTCTCTCGTATTTATTTTCGACAATTCTATTAGGCTGAAGTTGCTTCTCCTGTTTTCTCTGGATGCGACCAACCACACTCGACTAATTGCCGGGTATATAATATTGTTTAGGTTAAGGACAGCAATAGCTTTTCTGGAAACGGGCCGAAGTTGTTCCCTCACCCCCATGATCGGGATCGATCTCGGGACTGTGTGTGTGTGTGTGTGTGTGTGTGTGTGTGTGTGTGTGTGTGAGAGAGAGAGAGAGAGAGAGAGAGAGAGAGAGAGAGAGAGAGAGAGAGAGAGAGAGATTCGTATGTAGTTCTAAAAATAATCAACAAGCCATTGATTGATCTTAACATACAAGATTTAAAAATACACAAAGATTAGAAGTTGATAAGTAATGATCGTATATATATATATATATAATATATATATATATATATATATATATATATATATATATATATATATATATATATATATATATATATATACATACACACATACATATATGTATATACAGTACAAGCATATATATATATATGTGTGTGTACAACCCCATAAATATGCCCTCGAACTTTTGAGCAATTCTAAGATCTTGTTTCCAGGTTGTGATTGGAGGAGGAGGAGGAGGAGGAGGAGGAGGAGGAGGAGGAGGAGGAGGAGGAGGAGGAGGAGGAGGCGGAGGAGGAGGAGGAGGAGGAGGAGAAGAAGAAGAGAGAGAGAGAGAGAGAGAGAGAGAGAGAGACGAATATCCCTCAAACAACTTTGTCCTAGAAAAACTCTGAATTTCATACTCATTTCTGAATGGTCCATACTTACCTTTTAACAACAATCTTGAATTTACTAAAGCATCCATGAATGCCCTTAAGTCCTTTAAGAATTCCTCAAAATTAATTTTTAATGCCCAAAACACCTTCCGAATGAAAAACCTTGAAAGTAAAAATAAATGAGGAGTCGAAGGTTGAATTCTACTGTCCTGAAAACATGAATGCAAGTCCTAAACACATCCCAGAATTTCCACCCAGTTGACAAGATATTACGACGACTCGGAGGCTAAGCGAGTTTCCACCTGCCAAAGGTTTCCGGGAGAAGTTCGACGCCGTGGAAGCTGTGAAATGAGCATCGAATCTTAATATGAATTTAAGGGAGCAAATCGCCGCCCCCCCCCCCACCCCCTTCTTTCTCTCTTTCCCCCAACACACACCCCGACCAAGTTAAGTAATAACATATGGCGACCATACAAATCGATAGCAGACGTTTTCAAATCACATACACAATATAATGCTTAAGTGTAAGTGGGAAGTTCAATAAAGATTTAATACTGGAGCTCGATCCAGCAAATACGCAGTTGCGGACTTTTCACAATAACAAACAAACACATTATGAATATGCAGCGTAATTAAGCATATTTTAAGACACTTGCCCACACAGAAATACGAATAAGTAAACACTTGCTCGATATCATTGACAAGTCTATTTATTCGAAAGATACAACCTCCACAGATTTCCTAGCAAAGTTTCTTGTGAAAGGGAGGCTTCTGGAAGATTAGTTGGACAACAAAAATGAAAAAATGCATTCCCAAAAAAAGCCGTTGAAAAACAGAAAAAACCCAGAAGACATCCCGAAAAAGTGGCCAAAAATAAAAACCACCCTCCCCCCTAACATATAGACCTGACGCCTGAAAAGGGCACAAGCAATGCGGCTATCCCCAAAAATTAGTCAAAAAATGGAAACTTAGCTAAAAAGACGAAAAAAAACGGGGACACCTTTCAAAAAGTCGTGCTAAAATGAAAGGAACATTCTCCCAAAAAGACTCCAAAAGGAAAGAAATACCAAATAACAAAATATTAAAAAAATCGCAAGAATATACAACTGATAAACGCGTCAGATTAGAAAGAACCATCCTCAAAGAGACGCTAATGAAAATGAAAATAATTAATAATTTCCCATATTTTGGTAATCATAGAATCAACTAAAAACGATTATTAAATAAAATTATCTAAAAATGAAAAAAGTCGCGTAGGGTGGGTCTGCCCAGACCCAACTTGCACCAGATAGGGTTAAGAGACTGGCCAGTCTTGGAGGCCTTTGGGCCTCATCCTTGAAGTTCTTGGGCCCTCTCCAGGCCTGCTTCCCCAGCCTGGCAGGATACCTGCCTTCCTCCGAGGAAGCAGCCTCTGGGTCGGACCCTTCCCTTCAAGGCTGCCCTCAAGAGACTGGCCAGCCTTGGAGGAATTTGGGTCTCATCCTTGAAGTTCTTGGGCCCTCTCCAGGCCTGCTTCCCCAGCCTGGCAGGATACCTGCCTTCCTCCGAGGAAGCAGCCTCTGGGTCAGACCCTTCCCTTCAAGGCTGCCCTTAAGAGACTGGCCATCCTTGGAGGACTTTGGGCCTCATCCTTGAAGTTCTTGGGCCCTCTCCAGGCCTGCTTCCCCAGCCTGGCAGGATACCTGCCTTCCTCCGAGGAAGCAGCCTCTGGGTCGGACCCATCCCTTCAAGGCTGACCACCCATCCCTTCAAGGCTGCCCTCAAGAGACTGGCCAGCCTTGGAGGACTTTGGGTCTCATCCTTGAAGTTCTTGGTCCCTCTCCAGGCCTGCTTCCCCAGCCTGGCAGGATACCTGCCTTCCTCCGAGGAAGCAACCTCTGGGTCAGACCCTTCCCTTCAAGGCTGTCCTTAAGAGACTGGCCAGCCTAGGAGGACTTTGGGCCTCATCCTTGAAGTTCTTGGACCCTCTCAGGCCTGCTTCCCCAGCCTGGCAGGATACCTGCCTTCCTCCGAGGAAGCAGCCTCTGGGTCGGACCCTTCCCTTCAAGGCTGCCCTCAAGAGACTGGCCATCCTTGGGGACTTTGGGTCTCATCCTTGAAGTTCTTGGGCCCTCTCCAGGCCCGCTTCCCCAGCCTGGCAGGATACCTGCCTTCCTCTGAGGAAGCAGCCTCTGGGTCAGACCCTTCCCTTCAAGGCTGCCCTTAAGAGACTGGCCATCCTTGGAGGACTTTGGTCCTCATCCTTGAAGTTCTTGGGCCCTCTCCAGGCCTGCTTCCCCAGCCTGGCAGGATACCTGCCTTCCTCCGAGGAAGCAGCCTCTGGGTCGGACCCTTCCCTTCAAGGCTGCCGTCAAGAGACTGGCCATCCTTGGAGGACTTTGGGTCTCATCCTTGAAGTTCTTGGGCCCTCTCTGGGCCCGCTTCCCAGCCTGGCAGGATACCTGCCTTCCTCCGAGGAAGCAGCCTCTGGGTCAGACCCTTCCCTTCAAGGCTGCCCTTAAGAGACTGGCCATCCTTGGAGGACTTTGGGCCTCATCCTTGAAGTTCTTGGGCCCTCTCCAGGCCTGCTTCCCCAGCCTGGCAGGATACCTGCCTTCTTCCGAGGAAGCAGCCTCTGGGTCGGACCCTTCCCTTCAAGGCTGCCCTCAAGAGACTGGCCATCCTTGGAGGACTTTGGGCCTCATCCTTGAAGTTCTTGGGCCCTCTCCAGGCCTGCTTCCCCAGCCTGGCAGGATACCTGCCTTCCTCCGAGGAAGCAACCTCTGGGTCAGACCCTTCCCTTCAAGGCTGTCCTTAAGAGACTGGCCAGCCTAGGAGGACTTTGGGCCTCATCCTTGAAGTTCTTGGACCCTCTCCAGGCCTGCTTCCCCAGCCTGGCAGGATACCTGCCTTCCTCCGAGGAAGCAGCCTCTGGGTCGGACCCTTCCCTTCAAGGCTGCCCTCAAGAGACTGGCCATCCTTGGGGGACTTTGGGTCTCATCCTTGAAGTTCTTGGGCCCTCTCCAGGCCTGCTTCCCCAGCCTGGCAGGATACCTGCCTTCCTCTGAGGAAGCAGCCTCTGGGTCAGACCCTTCCCTTCAAGGCTGCCCTTAAGAGACTGGCCATCCTTGGAGGACTTTGGTCCTCATCCTTGAAGTTCTTGGGCCCTCTCCAGGCCTGCTTCCCCAGCCTGGCAGGATACCTGCCTTCCTCCGAGGAAGCAGCCTCTGGGTCGGACCCTTCCCTTCAAGGCTGCCGTCAAGAGACTGGCCATCCTTGGAGGACTTTGGGTCTCATCCTTGAAGTTCTTGGGCCCTCTCTAGGCCCGCTTCCCCAGCCTGGCAGGATACCTGCCTTCTTCCGAGGAAGCAGCCTCTGGGTCAGACCCTTCCCTTCAAGGCTGCCCTTAAGAGACTGGCCATCCTTGGAGGACTTTGGGCCTCATCCTTGAAGTTCTTGGGCCCTCTCCAGGCCTGCTTCCCCAGCCTGGCAGGATACCTGCCTTCTTCCGAGGAAGCAGCCTCTGGGTCGGACCCTTCCCTTCAAGGCTGCCCTCAAGAGACTGGCCATCCTTGGAGGACTTTGGGTCTCATCCTTGAAGTTCTTGGGCCCTCTCCAGGCCTGCTTCCCCAGCCTGGCAGGATACCTGCCTTCCTCCGAGGAAGCAGCCTCTGGGTCAGACCCTTCCCTTCAAGGCTGCCCTCAAGAGACTGGCAAGCCTTGTAGGCTTTTGGGGCCAATCCTTAAAGGGCTTGGGCCCTTTCCATGGAAGGGTCAGACCCATAGGCTGCTTCCTTGGAGGAAGGAAGCGGCATCTGGGTCGGACCCTTCCCTTCAAGGCTGCCCTCAAGAGACTGGCCATCCTTGGGGACTTTGGGTCTCATCCTTGAAGTTCTTGGGCCCTCTCAGGCCCGCTTCCCCAGCCTGGCAGGATACCTGCCTTCCTCCGAGGAAGCAGCCTCTGGGTCAGACCCTTCCCTTCAAGGCTGCCCTCAAGAGACTGGCAAGCCTTGTAGGCTTTTGGGGCCAATCCTTAAAGGGCTTGGGCCCTTTCCATGGGAAGGGTCAGACCCATAGGCTGCTTCCTTGGAGGAAGGAAGCGGCCTCTGGGTCGGACCCTTCCCTTCAAGGCTGCCCTCAAGAGACTGGCCAGCCTTGGGGGACTTTGGGTCTCATCCTTGAAGTTCTTGGGCCCTCTCCAGGCCCGCTTCCCCAGCCTGGCAGGATACCTGCCTTCCTCTGAGGAAGCAGCCTCTGGGTCAGACCCTTCCCTTCAAGGCTGCCCTCAAGAGACTGGCCATCCTTGGAGGACTTTGGGCCTCATCCTTGAAGTTCTTGGGCCCTCTCCAGGCCTGCTTCCCCAGCCTGGCAGGATACCTGCCTTCTTCCGAGGAAGCAGCCTCTGTGTCGGACCCTTCCCTTCAAGGCTGCCCTCAAGAGACTGGCCATCCTTGGAGGACTTTGGGCCTCATCCTTGAAGTTCTTGGGCCCTCTCCAGGCCTGCTTCCCCAGCCTGGCAGGATACCTGCCTTCTTCCGAGGAAGCAGCCTCTGGGTTGGACCCTTCCCTTCAAGGCTGCCCTCAAGAGACTGGTCATCCTTGGATGACTTTGGGCCTCATCCTTGAAGTTCTTGGGCCCTCTCCAGGCCTGCTTCCCCAGCCTGGCAGGATACCTGCCTTCTTCCGAGGAAGCAGCCTCTGGGTCGGACCCTTCCCTTCAAGGCTGCCCTCAAGAGACTGGCCACCCTTGGAGGACTTTGGGCCTCATCCTTGAAGTTCTTGGGCCCTCTCCAGGCCTGCTTCCCCAGCCTGACAGGATACCTGCCTTCCTCCGAGGAAGCAGCCTCTGGAGTCGGACCCTTCCCTTCAAGGCTGCCCTCAAAAGACTGGCAAGCCTTGTAGGCTTTTGGGGCCAATCCTTAAAGGGCTTGGGCCCTTTCCATGGGAAGGGTCAGACCCATAGGCTGCTTCCTTGGAGGAAGGAAGCGGCCTCTGGGTCGGACCCTTCCCCTCACCAATACTCTTTGCTTTCTCTTACCCTACTTTTCAAAACTGACACTTTCTGTCTCCGAAGGCTTCCAGACGATTTGAAGCATCTCGGAGATTGTTCTTGGACACTTTGAAGCTCGGCGCATGCGCGAATGGCATTTCTCTCGTCCTTCCAGGAGCCGGAGACTGAAGGATTCCAAAATGTCTTCAAGGAAAATCTCGAAGGTTTTAGATCATTTCAACATCGCGATAACCATTACTTGGAGTTCTTTTTCTGGCACATAAACAGCTTCTTTGCTTTAAGGAGTCGTCTTCTATAAACTTATGAGATTCCCTCTTACTGACAATATTGATCATCCCTTCGATTCTTCCTTGCTTCTCCGAAAAGTAATTCTGTGAATCCAAAATCTTTGAAGTAGTTTCTAACACCTCAGGTTATCTACTTTTTCTTCGTCAGCATTCTTCAGTATACCTCCACGCCGATGTCGTCTCTTTTTGTTCCTTCTCTTTCTTAATTAGAGCGAAGAACTGCTCCAAGCGGTAATTTTGGGCATCCAAAATCCCCTCTCAATCAGCTTAGAAAACACCTCAAGTTCTCTACCTTTTATTTCGTATAAATTCTTCAGTTCCTCCGTTCCACTGTCTTCCTCTCTTCTTGATTATTTCCTTTCTTATTTCGAATGAAGAGCTTGCGTCCGTGAGTGACAATACGACTGTAGAGGTGCCGAATAATCGCAGAAGGCGGGAACCTCGACTTCATACTGCTCCACGAAGTAGTCCATATTTTCAGCAGTAAACAATTACAGACTGAAGCTATCTGCCATTCTCGTGATGTACTTTTCCCTCTTGAAAATCTCTTTTAGTCGATCTGCTTCGTCATCCAGTTCATTTTAACCATAAACTTCACCTTCTTTGCTCACATGCTGTCTCTGAAGGCTTCAAGACGTCTTCCTGGAGGATCCCTGAGATGGCCACTGTAGTCCTTGGTGTCAGTGCACCTATTGAGTGATGGCGCTATACGCATGAGCGGAAGAATTCTAAAACGACTGCAGGAAAAACACGAAGATATTACGGCGCCAGGCGACAATGATTCTTTCTTGCAGCAGAAGGTATGAAATTTTCTTGAAAGCTTTATTGCGACGAAAACATCAATATTTTTAAAAAAGAAAGAAATTAAAAATTTAGTGAAAAATCATCATCGTATCCTTTTCTCTCGTCATGGGGAGAAATATATATATATATATATATATATATATATATATATATATATATATATATATATATATATATATATATATATATATATATATATATATATATATATATATATATATATATATATATATATATATATATATATATATATATATATATATTCATATATGTATATATATTATATACATGTATGTATATATATATATATATATATATATGTATATATATATATATTATATACATATATATATATATATGTATATATATATGTATATCTACATATATTTATATATCTATATATATGTATATATATATACATATAGATAGGTAGATAGATAGATAGATAGATATCTCCTCCCGACGACGAGGGAAAAGGATACGATGATGATGATTTTTCGCTACATTTACATTTATTTCTTTAAAAAAAATGCTATTTTCGCGGCAATAAAGCTTTCTAGAAAATTTCACCCCGGGGAGGACAAGATCAACTTGGAAATTATTATTATAGATAGATACATATACATAAATATATGTTTATATAAGTATATATACATATATTTTATTTATATATATATATATATATATATATATATATATATATATATATATATATATATATATATATGTGTGTGTGTGTGTGTGTGTGTGTGTGTGTATACACTGGTTTGTGCGTCTGTGTGCGTTAATTTATCCCAATAGTTAAAAATAAGGTGGTCTCAAGAATTTCTGTTTCCTGAAATGGTCATCACTAGCGCCCAGTAATCCAGTCAGCTTCAAGAGAAAAGTGACCTTTTTTGTTTTAACAAGGCTTCTCCATTGCCATTGATCACCTTATTAAGGGGGAGAGAGAGAGAGAGAGAGAGAGAGATGGCTGCCTCAGCAAGGAATGATTAAGTTTTTCGCATAGCAGAGTAAGTTATAAATATATAGTTTTTTTATGGTACCAGCATCAAATTATAATAGTAGATTTTTTGAAGGATACAGAGTAGTTTAAACCGCTTGTCTTATTTAAAGAAAAATTCTTCTTCGGAAAAGAAATAATTTTTAGATTCTTCAAGAACACTATTAAAGACGCACGGAAAACTTTTCCAATATTCCTGGAAAACCTGTCTACTATATACTTTGGAGGCTTGTATTTCAAGTCAATGGTCCCTGTATGCTTGTCCCGTATGAATTGGATTCATATTCTAAAAAAAAAAAAATAATAGTAATAAAAAAAATACTCATAGTAGCATGAGTCTTAAAATGAAGAAGCAAATCCACAGTTGTATATTTATCTTCAAATATATGTACATATACATAACTGTGGAATTGCTTCTCCAATAATAATAATAATAATAATAATAATAATAATAATAATAATAATAATAATAATAATAATAATAATAATAATAATAATAATAATAATACTGAGATAATATTAAGCAAACTTTTTTACTGATGAAGATGCAATTTTTAATAATTTTAGTAGAACATTTTTAAACAACTTTTAGAGCTGGCCGTGCTGGACACGACCTTTGCCTTCAGTTTGTATAAACAAACTGAAGGGATGGCCATGGGATCACCACTTGGTCCAATTTTTGCTAACATCTTCATGTGCTCCTGGAGGAGCGCATAATAGAAGAATGTCCCATTAGGTTCCGCCCTCTATTTTATCGAAGATATGTTGACGACACGTTCTCCCTATTTCGTCATGAATGTCATGCAGAGTCCTTTCTGGAGTTCGTCATCCGACAACATCCAAACATAAGGTTCGCTATGGAGAAGGAGGTAAATAACAAACTCCCCTTCCTTGATCTTATTATTTCCAGAGGTGACTCAGGTTTTTACACAGGTGTGTATAGAAAAAATACATTTACTGGTTTGGGAATGAATTTTTATAGTTCGTGTTTCTTTCATTTGAAACTGAACTCTATTTTAACCCTCCTCCATAGGGCTTACACCGAAACTAAAGATGCATGCAAGTTTCCCTTTCGTGCATGATGATACTTTTAGGAGAAAATGCACAGCCATTATTCAAAAGAGTTTTCCAGCTTTAAACCTGAAAATCATCCCGAAAAATCCCTTTACAATAGGGCCTCTGTTCAGAGTCAAAGACCGGCTCAGTCCTCTGTTTTCGTCCAGCGTTGTTTACAAGTACACTTGCCCGGGATGTGATCACGGGATATACATATGTGGGATGCACGAGGAGGCTGTTGAAGGTCCGCATAGATTCCCACAGGGGCATAAGTCATAGAACAGGTAGCAGGTTATCTAATCCTGAGCAATCAAATATACGAAATCATTCAAAATTATGTAAAACTTATATTGACAGCAAGGATTTTTCCATCCTAGGCCGAGTGCAGAACAACAACGACTTAACCATCCTAGAATCCATAATTATCAGGAAGACTGTGCCGTCGTTAAATACTCAATCGTCCTCAGTGAAATTGTTTATAGCCTAGTTTGGGCAACTGGTTTTCCTCACTCTGTTTGTACTTATTTATGTTAGTCTTGTTCTTTCTTTCATATAGGTAGGTTGTTTTAAGATTTTAGTGAACTCCTTTTACTCATTATTGACTTGTCTTGGAATGAGGTGTTTTGTTTTAAATATTTTTACTACATAAAGAGCTGTTGCCATTGCATTAATTTGTTATTGATGTTCGCAAATTATATTATATTTTATAGCCTTGAAAATGCGACTTGGAATTCGTCATGAAACGTCGGCATTGAAAATAAACTGTAGATGATGATGCCTTTCCCTACTGCTTCCTTCATGATGTATATATATATATATATATATATATATATATATATATATATATATATATATATATATATATATATATATATATATATTACTAAAGGACCTCATTCAAACTGCATGGTATCTATAGATACCATCCAGTTTGAATGAGGTCCTTTTAGTAATTTAGTTAATGCACAGAACAATTGTGTATGTGATAAAGTTAATATATACGTATGTATACATATATGTGTGTGTTAGTGTGTGTATTAACAGATAGTTAGACACAGAGATAGATGCATAGATAGAAAGATATATATATATATATATATATATATATATATATATATACACACATATATATACATATAAATACATACATATATATATATATACATATATATACATATATATATACATATATACATATATGCATATATATAGTAGGGAGTACGGATAGGAAGAACAGTCAGCTCATCATTGATATATTTATTAATAGGTGCGCTTCGGGATCACCCATATCCCATCTTTTCTGGCTAAAAAGATACAAAAACACTAATTAAAACTGACAACAGAGCTTACAAAATTAAAATGCTTTAAAGATTGAAAAATGACAATGACAAAACAAGAAATAGATTACCTTCAGTAGTAAAGTCAGAGGATGAAAACTGAATAAGAGTAAACAAGGTTAGCAAGTAAACAAGAAAGGCGGGGAGGGTTACTATAGTACGACCGTTTTAGGAAGAGACTTTGCCCCTCTTAAACTGACCATTAACCTTCTGACTTCAAGCTCTCATTGTTTGCGCCTGTTATCAAGCACGTGTACTATAATAGAAAGTTCTGAATGAAGTTTTGTTGTCCCACTAAATTTTAGATAAAAAAAAAAAAAAATTCAATATATGAAAATGATAGATGCAAGAAATTTGGAAACCTAGATGTGCTTTCATTTTCAGTTTTGTTTATTTGGATGCTGTACTGAGCAATGTTCTTGAGTTACGTCATCTACTATAGTTTTTATTACTGTTCCTTTGCTGTTATCGAAGTCATATAATTGTGATATAGTTTTGAGCTTTTGAATTGTTTTCTTTCGTGTATGCCGTGATCCGTCTTTACCTCCTTGCTGTATCAAGGTTGAATTTTCACTGTGCACTTATAAAATAGCTCATAATAAATATTCTTTAAATATTGTTACACCCATATATATATATATATATATATATATATATATATATATATATATATATATATATATATTGGGTGTAACAATATTTAAAGAATGTTTATTATGAGCTATTTTATATTGTACAGTGAAAATTCAACCTTGATACAGCAAGGAGGTAAAGACGGATTACAGCATGCACGAAAGAAAGCAATTCAAAAGCTCAAAACTATATCACAATTATATATATATATATATATATATATATATATATATATATATATATATATATATATACACATTTATACAGTATTAGATTTACCTGTGCTTTTAAAGCACTGTCATATGATACTCATCACTGCTGTGGCATTTCTGTTATATGTAGATTTTTAAAGATATTTCTGCCACTTTCTGTCGAAAAAACAGATCTATATTTCAATTTATTTCAATTTCAGTGTTCAACAGGATATCACACAACAAGGGAAAGCAATAAATTTATTTACAATCGAAGTATGAGGAGACATTACTTATGAAGAATCCTCGTCAGAGGATGCTACATCGATAACAAAAGAATCTATATATTTATCAATGCAAACATCTCTTGAAGCGTCATCTCTTTTTATATCTTCGGCATGTCTCACATCATTAGCCCAGTTGTCAGAAGATATGGATTCAATTGCTTCTTTGACCAAAGGAAGCAGGTCTGATTTTTAAATGATTCTTCTTTGCCACGTATGATTTCACCTGCGCCCATATCAGTTCTGTTGCATTATACTGGCAGTGATATGGAGGCAGCCTAACCACTATGTCCATGATCTCTTGCCAGTCTGTCAATCACGTAATCATTTTCTTTACATGAATGTCTTTGCAACTTTACTAATTTTTATTAGCCAGTCTTTAACTTCATCCTTTTTGGCAGACATTGTCGGAGGTTTATTAATTCGAACTGAATGATAAGAAGCGTTATCCAACACTATGATGGCAGATGGCCCTATATTGGGAAGAAGCTGGGTTTTAAACCATTTTTCAAACACTGCAGAATTCATCTGAATTTCTAGATTGCGTATCCCTTGTCAGCTGGGTGCTTGATCATTGATAAAAATATTACCCAGAAATGTGGTTAATATTGCAACCAATATTGTGATTGTGTCTACTTACTCTCAATGTTATTGATGTACAATTAGAAGGAATAAATCATAAGTAAAAATTTTTATTCTGTCACGTCTCTCTCTCTCTCTCTCTCTCTCTCTCTCTCTCTCTCTCTCTCTCTTTTTTTTTTTTTTTTGCCCAGCTAGTGGAATAGTAAGCGGAACCATAAAGATGATGAACATTCTTTATGATTAGTTTTCTGACGAATATACAAATAATTTTTAACTATAATACACAACTGTGATGTAGCTGTCCTTTACGGATTCAAACAGAATTAGAAAATGACAAAAAAAAAAAAAAAGAAGACTGTCATCCTCAATCAGTGCAGTGCTTATACCTCTGGCAACACTAAACCCCGATATATAGTACTTATCCTATGTTTATTTATTTGTGTTGTTACATTAATTGCATAATATCTATATCACGGATCGCTACTATCACAATATTATCATATAAATAAAACAGGTTAATTTGCAGCAAAACAACAAATACAAACGCTATTACAATGATTGTTTACGATTTCGTGCGTCTGGTAGCATGCTACGGGTGACTACCGTCTGAAAACCCTCCGGATTGTGGTAAGTGTGAGGTCTCATCTCGGCCGTAATCAAAGGGTTAAGAACGAAAGAGATGATTAGGAAAAATGGAGTCGAAATAGCAAAACAATAAAAGAAAAGAGAAAAAGAAAAAATATATATAAAAAAAGGACGCCCCCGCCAAAAAAAAATAGCGGAAGCAAAAAGGGCGTCAAAATTGAGGAGCTTGAGGAAAGGTGCCAAATTAAATCCATTCAAAGCCGCTTCAATTCGATCGGCGCTGACGTTGAGACATTATAACTGCTCCTAAAAGGACGCGAGGCAGATGGTTCAAAGCCATTAACCTGACTTTTATTACCACCTGTTCCCGGAAGAAGAAGAAGAAGAAGAAGAAGAAGAAGAAGAAGAAGAAGAAGAAGAAGAAGACACCAGAGGTTGCGATCAATAGCTACCAGTTTTGAAACCAATAAATTTCCAGATTCTTTTTCCCTCGCGTCACTGAACCTCGCAGGTTAATTCTGTCATTAAACTGCATTAGCAACCAATTTGATGATACTTTTCAGATAGTTTTTTTTTTCTGTTTAAAGTTCTAATCACTGACCGATTTAGCCGTCATATTCTTTATTGGTATTTTATATATCATATTAACATTAAGAGCCTATTTAAAGCATTTATCTTCTAGTAATGATTCTTGAAACTCCCCCACAGTGATGGAAGATTATATAATAAAAAATAGGTGCGTCTGTCTTGCCTGACGTTTGTCTACAAGAGACTACAACTAAATTTTCTTAGCTAAGAAAGAGTATTTTTTTTTGTAAATGACCTTTCCAGACGTTTCATTATTTTCTTTGAATATACAGACAGGGGGGATAGGCAACACAATACTTGAGATAATCTAGACCCAAATAAAACAAGGAAAAAGAAGGAAAAATAGCAGGGATATTGAAATACTTCCCTGCCTTGTCTTTAGGGAGATTATAATCATAATCATCATTCATAAATTGCACCCATTTTCAAGCAACAAGCCAAGAGCCATGAACTTCCCTAAAGTGATTTCATGTGAAAAGAAAAAAACGGAAAAAATAAGATAGCAATGAATGCGAAATTCTATCTATTAAACTAAAACAAGTAACTAAAACAAATAAAATAAACAAACAAATATATAAATAAAAGGAAGAAAGGTGTGCTGGAGCGTTCACTCAAGAAAGGTGAAAATAAGGTGAGCCGAGCTCTCGACTCAGGAAATGAAGACAACGGCCACAATAAAAGTAATCAGGAATGCTGGTGGAGCCCCAAGGGAAGATTAAAACAACCCACTTGAGTCTGTAGTTCCTACACACCGTCTAAAGTTCTCTGACACGACATCTTTCGAGTACCGAGTACGATGTCTCAAGTTCTCCTACCACGGGGTCCAAAGTAACCAACAAGACCTCTGGGTTTTCCAGGAAAGCACCTTGTTCAAAATCCTTAATACGATGTCCAGAGGTTGTAGAATGATGTGTCCCTAAAAAACCGTTTGAAGTCCGTAGCAAGGACACCTGAAGACACTACCACCACATCTGGAAGTCCATAGTATGGAGTCTGAAGTCCTAACTTTGCCTACCTGAACTTCAAAAATAGTGCAAAAGATTCCCACTGGCCTCTTACCACAGAGTTCAAAAGAAAAAGGCACGGGACTGATAAAAGAAAGCTAAGATCTTGAGAGAGAGAGAGAGAGAGAGAGAGAGAGAGAGAGGCGTATACTAGGTTGTTCGTATCAATGTCTTACAGAAATGGACAATTTATACCTGAGCGTAAGTCATGAGAAAATATAGCAGCATCATTATTCCTTATACAAAAACGTATATGTCATTCGGATCCAGGACCCTCCTGGATGATGGAAATTAATTCTTTCTACCTGTACTCATCGCACATCTACAGTCCGTAGTCACATATTTTGTTCTAATTAGCTATTATATCATTTAACTCATCACACTATGCAGAGCGGGAACCATGACTAATTGCTAAGCAACGCTCCTGTTTCAGACATAGATCAATCATCATTTCTCTTGTTCATATTTTGCTTAAAAAAATAACTGATTTAATAGAATGGCATTAAGTTCCGATGTGATCTTTACCCGGAATGTACAGTGTATATAGCGAAAATTTCAACACTTTCTGACGATACATATATTTGCATCATTACAAAAGCAGCAGATTCCGATAGTGAAAAGGTTTATGGCTTTTCCTGACTAGCTCAGCTGCTTTCACCTATAGAGCTTTGAAACTGTCTTGCTGTTCCAGATTTCCCTTACTTTAAGAGGCATTCCATCACTTCCTTTACTCTTCTTCTCATCTTGTCTCCTTTTCAGGCTTGGGCAAGATAAAGGAGCTGGACAAAGCTAATTTCTTTCTTGATCTAATGCATTTTAGATATTTCAGAAAAACGATTTTCCACGATTTATAAATTTAACAAGGTTCTCTCCCGTCCGGGCAACATAATTTCCACAGATTTGAAGCCTTGTGGGGGGTCATATAAGCTCATCCAATTTAATGGCCATTCCTAACTCGCGTTATATTCAGATTTTATGATTCCCGATATCGCTGGAACTTGCACACTAAAAATTAGATAAAAATTTTTCAGAACTCTCCATAAGCTTTGGGCACTGAGGTGATGTTGGCGAGATACCAAGAACTATTAGGCGTAGAAAATTTTTATGTTAACAAATTGTTCGTTTCATTCGCTAAATTATAAATATACCACTCGTTCATAGATGTGTGATTTTGCTTGTATTTCATCCTAATCTTTTAAAGTAACTTTTTCCAAGTGACTGACGTTTCTAAATGAATTTTCAAAAGCTTTATGTTAATAGTAGGACGATATCTTCAAGACAGGACGAATAATCATCTTGCAATCCGTCTCAAGATAAGGGTTTAAATGCTCTACAGCACCTAAACCCTTAGTCTCAAGCATATTCAGCTCGCTGTGGGGTTTATTCACTCATAGCCGATTTCGCAATTGTGAATGAGCAAGCACTGTCACCTTCAACTTTTCCGTTACGTTCCATAAATATCAGATTACTTTTGAATGAAAATACTTCTTAAAATTTCCAATTTCCCTTTCTTCAATTACAAGTTCAAAGGGCTGCCTAATGTATAGGTCTAGCCAGGCCAGAGGATAAAACAAGAGAAAAGCAAGAGAGGGTGGGGGAAAAAGTGGGAATTAACCGCGGTAGAAACGAGCAACCTACCACTAAATTTTGAAGTTAGGAAAACAGAAGCGGAAAGAGAAGTCCAACGCTTTCCACTGGTAAAATAGACAGTAATTGAATCATTTTTGCTATCTGTAGCTCTGCAGCGCAAGCATGCTTCACAGAAATGACCCCAGTGCGAAATAATAGCGAGGGTTAACACTGCCGAATTCTAAAAAGCGGAAGTGACCCCGCCGCCCAAATTTCTTCCTATCAATTATTGACGGCCGTAATCCTCCATCAGGCTAATGGTCCATTTGTGACAGAACTTCGACGATCAAAAGACTGATTTCGGGCCCTGCTAATTTCCTCAAAAGAGGAGATCCACTCGAGCCTTTTATAGTCTGCAATTTCCACCAATTTCCAGCGCGAAGCGTCATCGCTCTCTCTCTCTCTCTCTCTCTCTCTCTCTCTCTCTCTCTCTCTCTCTCTCTCTCTCTCTCTCTCTCTACTGGCATCCTGGGTCTCATTTTGGCTTATTGTCGCTCGAACACGTTACCTGTTTCTATTATTATTATTATTATTATTGTTATTATTATTATTATCATGACTTATTGTCGCTTCAACCTGTTGCCTGTTTATTATTATTATTTTTACTATTATTATTATTATTATTATTATTATTATTATTATTATTATTAAAACCCTGAGGTTTGGTAATAGGAGTTCACGTGACAAAGCAAGAATAGACAATATAATGTTACTCGCCTTGACTAATCCTATTTCAGAAATTCAAGCAGTCAAACCAAACACTGGGCCAATCTCGGTCATTCAGGGCTTTAGACAGTAAAAAAAGAGGGAATTGGACAGTGGTTAGACAGTAACACAGAGAGATCAGATATTAAAGAAACGAAATACAAGGATCGATCGGTGGAAATGGGAGACAACCCCACTGCTGCACTCGGAGGTGGGTTAACAGATGGAGGTGTTGAACAGCGAGATTGAAGAAAGTTTTCCAACTCCTTAATTGCTCAGTATTTCTGTATCTGACTTATTTACTTCTTTATTATTTTAATCTATTTTCTTTGGTGTTTTACTAAATTTTATCTTTCAACAGCATTTTCTCTTTTCCACAAAAACAACAAAACAACACTTACCACAATCACCAACAACAACAACAACAACAACAATAATAATAATAATAATAATAATAATAATAATAATAAAAATAATAGTTAAAAAAAATTAGAGTCCGCTGGCACGGGCAACTTAATGGCCTTCTACAGCCCATGAACAATGGAAAACTGAAACACAAAAAGGCAAAGGAATAGAATGGGGTTTAGCCGAAGGACACGTTTGGGGTAAGAGTTGGTACAAATTAGGAGAAATTATATCTCTATATTTATCTATCTATATGTATATGCATATACAGTATATACTATATATATATATATATATATATATATATATATATATATATATATATATATATATATATATATATATATATATATATATATAATATAATTAGTGACTAACGAAAAACGTAAAACAAACTGAAAGACGCGAGAAAGAAATAGAGATGAACTTAAAACAGAAACCTGAAATAGCGATAAACTATTTCAACTGGAAGTAAAAAGAACTTTGCTTTAATCTACCGTAAAACAAAAACGTTACATTTTCCCAATCTCGAATTTAAAAGGATTCGGAAAAAATTTGCATTCCAGTTCTTTTGGGGACCACAGAAAAGGCTGAAAAATTCTTGCAAATTATGAAAAAACCTAATACTTTTTCATGCAAGTCATTCAAAAGCGGAGGAATCAGGAAGCGCCATTAATTACTGGAATAAACGAGAGTGAAAAAAAAAAACTTTATTCCTACGCATTATTTGGTTTGAAAATATCGTATAATTTATTTACTGACTTACCCAACTGGCGCTGCAATATATAGGTCATCGTGAAATACAACGATAATTAAGGTTACATTATATATATATATATCAAATATATATACAGTATATATATATATATATATATATATATATATATATATATATATACATACATACATAGACACATATACATACATACATACATATATATATATATATATATATATATATATATATATATATATATCCTAGCCGTATGCAAGTGAATTTTCCATGGTAATATACAGCTGGGGAGGCAAACCTTTCAGCCCTAAACATTACTGAGCGTCGGTGTTTTTATGGAAGCTGCGAATTTCCTTGGAATATTAATGTTTGTTTTGGCAAGGGAGCCGAGGTAGCGGCGGAATAATTTTTCAATTTTCTTTCAATAAAAATGTATTAGATTAGAATTCCCCTTATTAAACAATAAATAAAGCAAGTGACAATATCTCCTCTCTTTTCATAGAAATGTTACAAGAATGTAATGATCTTTGCCTGAATCATTTTTCTGATAGTGTAAAACAAATAGTTTCATGAAAAGCCATCTTTATGAAAATTTCCTATCCTTCAATATAAATACGACAGATTGTAATTATCTTCTATGATAAAATAAACCGTAGCAGAAAAATTTTTCCATGGGGAAATACTCTTTATATGGAAATGTGCTTTTATATTCGCTCGAATCCCTAATTCACTATATAATATATATGTATGTATATATGGTAGATCAGCAGAGGATAGTTAGGTTGACGGAAGCGGTGAATAATCCTGAGGAGTTACGAGGGTAGAGGACAGAAGACCTAGAATAACGCACGTGTGTGTAGGTGGGTTTGAAGTGATGCTGATGAAACTTGTGTGTATGTGTTAGAAGCAGCTAATCATGTGGAAGTTGTCTGCACGCCTGGTTCATCCACGATTCAGTAGTTAAAAGTGTGAATGTGGGAGCGACAGCCGAGTAGTTTTTTCTCTGAAGTCGTCCCTAAGTTTGGGAAAAGGCACACACACACATATATATATATAATTACTTTTTTTGAGTTTTCTGTAAAAGAAAACTATTGTGCCGGCGTTCTGTCCGTCCGCACTTTTTCTGTCCGCCCTCAGGTCTTAAAAACTACTGAGGCTAGAGGGCTGCATATTGGTATGTGATCATCCACCCTCCATTCATCAAACTTACCAAATTGCAGCCCTCTAGCCTCAGTAGTTATTTTATTTAAAGGTAAATTTAGCCATAATCCTGCTTCTGGCAACGATCTAGGATAGACCACCACCTGGCCGTGGTTAAAGTTTCATGGGCCTCGACTCTCAAAGATAGATCTGAAAGATAGATCTATTTTCGGTGGCCTTGATTAGGCTATACGCTGTAGTAGCTGTACATAAAACTAGATTGCGCCGAAGAAACTTCGGCGCATTTTTTACTTGTATATTTTGAAGATCGATTTCATTTCTCCAGGTGTTTGTGAATAATTCTCTGCTTTGGTGTAATAAAACTTTAACGAATTCTAAAAAAAAAAAAAAAAAAAAAAAATCTGACGAACACTGAAAAGCGATGCGTTGAAGCTGTAAAATGTAAAAACCATCCTTATTCTTCCACTGCAGTGTTTTAAAATATTTCAAGCTCTTTCCGTTTCCTGTTATTTATTTACCACAAATGCAATACGATCATTATTTCCGTTTTCCCTTCCACATTTCTATTATTATTTCGTGTCTTTAAAGATGCATTTTCATCCGTTTTGTATAGCTTTATTATTCAACTTATGTTAACACTATTATAACATTGTAAATGGCCACTAACTTCACGAACAAGCTTCCTAAGAATAAAATGCCCATAGAATAGTATAGAATATAAGATTAAGGCCACAGGCCAAGCGCTGGGACCTATGAGGCCATTCAGCGCTAAAACGGAAGTTGACAGTAACAGGCTTGAAAGGTGCAACAGGAGGAAAGCCTCGCAGCTGCACTATGAAACAATTGTTAGGAGAGGGTGGAAAGCAAGATAGAAGAAAGAGAATATGAACGGAGGTACAGAAAAGGGAATGAAAGGGGGTTGCAGCTAAGGGCCGAAGGGGCGCTGCAAAGAACCTTGTAATGCCTACAGTGCACCGCATGAGGAAAATGTCCATAGAGAGGAAAATTAAATTGCAATACATATGAAAAAGGTAACTGAAAACAAGAAAAATAAAACCAGATAAAGAAGCAGATAAATAATGAAATAACAAGCCTTTAATGAGGAAAGGAAAGAGGACGGGCAAACCTAACGTCCTTTTCTCGCCCACACCCGAGGCAAAGAAGAAAAAAAAGATGGAAGGGAAGAGGGTGAGGCTTGATCGCGAAGGCAGCTTTAGCCAAACTGCCTCTTATAGGGAAAAGGAAAAAAGTTAACTGAGGAGTCAGGAACCACAGAAGCGGGGGGGAGAATTCCAAATTTAGTCATTATAAGGAAAGAAATTTAGTCATTATAAGGAAAGGATGCGTCACCGGACAGCATAATCCTAAGATTCAGGATTCACAGAATAGAGGGAAGAGGTGGACTGCCGGGTGCGGCAAGGTTGCCTTAGACAAAGAACTTTTTCTACTCTTGGGCGCGATAGGAAAGTGGCAGAAATAGTATCTACAAGAAGAGAGAGAGAGAGAGAGAGAGAGAGAGAGAGAGAGAGAGAGAGCTTAGATTCGATTCTGTCTAGGAGGAAGACAAAGGAGGAAGCACCCCAATTATGAGAACAATGCTCCAAACAAAGACGAATAATTCCAACACAAAACTTTAATCACGTTGTTTACAAACAGTATTGACGTCATCACAATGATACACTCAATATCTTAATGGCAGATGCAAGTCGGAAACATGACAATGGTGCTTTGCAGAGGAAACAGAGAATTCCAAGAATTATCATTATCATTCTGTTAAAGGAAACGGTTGATTGAGTAAGAGAATAATATGAAGACTTCAAATACGAAGCTTGCGTGAACAATGAATAAATCATGAGACTGGATAAGTTTAATAAAAGATTAAGTTTCTCAGAGACAGTTTAGCACCTACTTAGACAAAGTGGTAAGGAGATATTAGGCGAGAGCACGCAGGTGCCACTTTGGCGGATAAGCTGTAAAAGGACAGACGCTACTAGCTCATTAACGTTTAGAGAAAATGCAGTCAAGATTGGTGATACAAAGGAGAAACTGCAGGGGCTGGTAAAGTTCAAAGGAAAGATTAGGAAGTGTAGGTTACGCGAGTACATGGGGGCTGGAAGATGGAGCGATGAAAATTCATATGTTGGAGAAATGGGAATGGTAAATTCATACAGGTTATCAGTAGACTTTGCGCTCGGTTGCGTAATGATCCGTTATTGCAAATTACGTTTCGGTCCCAGTTGATTCGTCCTTTTAGGCTGATAATACTCGTCAATCCGTTTTCTGAAACATCCATTGTGCTTCTGGTGACTTCAGCAGTGGATCAGGTACGTGGATAAGGAATGGAATGGAATATAGAGCTTAGGCCAAAGGCCGAGCGCTGGGACCTATGAGGTCATTCAGTGCTGGAAGGGAAACTGAGAATAGGTAGGTTTGAAACGTGTAACAGGAGGAAAATCTCGCGGTTGCACTATGAAATCATTGACAGGAGAGGGTGGATAACAAGATGGAAGAAAGAGAATATGAACGGAGGTACAATAAAAGGAACGAAGGGGGTTGCAGCTAAGGGCCAAAGGGACGCTGCAAAGAAATTTAGTAATGCCTACAATGCACCCCGTGAGGTGCACTGACGGCACTAATCCCCTACGGGGTACGTGGATACGGGCGTGGGACTAGCAACCCATCCTGACAAGACCCTCCTCTTTCAGGGGGGAAAAGGCATGCATCTGAATATACACAGACATGCAAGCACATCCCTATATCCATCAATACATACATAGATTTTACTATTTTCTTATGAATACAAACAAATACACACAAGTATACATATATGTATGTATGTATATCTATCTATCTATCTTCTTCTTTTAACGTGCTTTTTTCCGATTTGTATGGGGGTAAGCACGATGCCTTCTTTTGATCTGTTTGTATATATACAGTATATATATACACAGTATATATATGTGTGTGTGTATGTATGTATATATATATATATATATATATATATATATATATATATATATATATATATATATATATATATATATATAAAATTTTAACTGCGCAAGAATACACATTGGTAAATAAAATCTTGTAATCAACCCCAATATCAACAATACTTGTCATAAAATCCTTGCATTAACGTCCGAAAGAGAAAAATACTTGCGCCTTTTTTTTTACATTTACGTTCTACATTCCAATACCGATATATAATAATTTCCTTCATTTATGAAAACTATCCTACGTACTGACGCTGCTGTCACTCTGACGTCAATGACTGTTTAAGAGATTACCACACGCTTCCTGGCTTTGCTCTCCTCTAACAAAACGAATCTTCGAGTAATCACTTTAATAAGCAAGTTAATCGTCAAACCACATGGCGTCCTTTCAACTAACACCTATATAAATATCACCAAAGTAAGCTTACCACTTGACAGCCTGGAAAATAATCGAATGGATTATATTAAAACTAAACGAAACTTCGGGTACAGCCATATTAATCAGATTGAACGTCAGTTCACGTGGCGTCATTTTCACTGAACACTTTTACCGTCACTGAAATAGAGCGCAGTAAACAGGATATCACATTTTAATCATCAGTTGATATGAAGTATTTTTAACAAACAACTAAACACGTGTCTAGAAATAAACTAGTCAACTAGATATGATGATATTGTCACTCATAACGTTCTCCAAAAGGGCAAAAGAAATGATGCTAAATGAAACATGACATCACCAGGCAACAACAATCAACACTTACAAAAACACTTACAAATGTAATGCAGCAGCATCAGCTGAGCCCGAGATAACTCGCCATCGCCGAAAACAAATTGAAAAACACCGCTGCTAACATCCGCTATTGTTAATAACACGCGCACAGAGAAAACTTCTATTGAACACCAAAAGAGAACGCGGGAGAGACGATAACACACTTCACTACAGAACAGTAAAGAAAAAAAATGCGTATCACAACAATGGCAGCCTATATAAGCAGGCACAGGGACAAAGGCTTGGACGAGCGCGCGCTACACCGACGCTACGAAAGTATGGCTCGTCTCTCTCTCTCTCTCTCTCTCTCTCTCTCTCTTGAAAACACCTGTCACAGAACCGGACACCTGCACGCTACGATTAGCACCGTTACCTGGACGCAAACAGAGCAACGCACGTGTGCTCTGCTGCGTATGCCAGCTACGTGTCTGTAACCGTATGACGAAGCGTCATACAGAACGTGTCTGTACAAATAAAAGTGGGCGTCAGACAAAGTGTTGTATTATGTCTGGCCTCTCTTTACCTTGGGCTAGCCTACTTCCACTTCCCCCTCCCCCTCCAGCCTTCGCTTCGCTATGCTTTTCCTTTTGTTTTCGAGCGGTCCTCTTAATCTCTTTGTCTGTCTGTCATCTCCAGCACGGAAAGCGTTGCTGAAACGGAAATCCAAAAAACAGTGAGCTCAATATTATTCCTCTTCCAACAGTCTTTCTTTTTTCATTGTCTTCTATGAATTATTCTTGCAATATATAAAAAAAAAATTACACAATCTTGGGCATACGTAGACCTCCACTATATTTCATGTTACGCGTTCCCTCAGAATTAATTTAACATTTTAGAAAGAGATCTCTTAAACCTGGAAAAGTTCCATTCCCTGTGAGACCTACCTCACTTCTCTTCTCTGAAAATGATTTATATCTTACGCCCTTGAGCATTTTGAAAATGATACAATTGTCCATAAAAATGTTAAATTATGGCGCCGTTTTCTGTTAGCCGTCTTCCTGTTCAATCGCTATTCAAAGAAACTTAGAATTCTTGTACAATTTCCGTCATGAAAATCACCATTACCATAATAATGTGGACAAGTTATAAGCACAACTTCACTTTCAGCCTTTCTCATTTAACTTAAATTGGGAGGTTCAAGAACATTTAAGGCCATAGCAGCAAATATACCAGGTGCTGAAACAGCTACAAACGTTCATATTTCAGTCATATTTTTCAATTTGCTGACACAAGCTTCTATAACGTATTGTTATTTATTTTTAAATTAATTCCAATCTTTTTTTTCATCTACAAGTATATCATTAGCGCATTACAAGCTCGCGCAATCGGCCAAGCTGTTCTTCCCAACCCAAAGTTCGATGGTACCGACAACCTGATAGCCCCATCCACTGTCTGGACAAAGAACTTCAAAGAAGAGACAGCCCCATCTATAGCTCATGCCGAAGGGAAACGTGAAATTAAACAAGGGCGTTCCGAGACCACAAAACTCCAGCAGGGATTGACGATCCACAACATGCAGCACCTCTCCCCCTCAATCAAAAATAAAGAAAATATAAAATAAGGCCTCTAGGAGACATCACGATCTCCAAAACCTAATCACTTGTTGGAAGTCACGTGGCCTACCTTTGGAATCATTTTCATTAAATTTACTCATATATCTGCGTAATCCTACCGAGGAATAGTCAGCCAGACGTAACTTCCCCGTAGGAGGTAATGAAGTGATTAACACCAAAAGATGGGAGATAATAGGAAACTGAATATACTGACATAGGGAGAAAAGTGCAAAACAAGGCAGCAATAGTGAATAAATAGCAGAACGGAAAGGAATGGAAGAGAAAATAAAATTTAGGCCAAAGGCCAGGTACTGGGATCTATGAGGTCATTCAGCGCTGAAAGGGAAACAAGAGTAAAAAGGTTTCAGAAGGTGCAACAGGAGAAAACCTCCCAGTTGCACTGTCGAACAGCTGTTAGGAGGGGGTGGAAAGTAATATGGAAAAAATGAGAAACTGAACAGAGGTACAGTAAATGGAATGAAAGGAGTTGCAGATAGGGGCCGAAGGGACGTTGCAGAGAACCTTACGTAATGCACAGAGCGCACAGCGTGAGGTGCACTGACGGCACCAACCCCGTAAGGGGGGAAGGGGGACAATTAATGGTAAGAGCCTCATGAGAGAGAGAGAGAGAGAGAGAGAGAGAGAGAGAGAGAGAGAGAGAGTACTTCGAAGCTTGGCAAAAGAAAACTTTAATAGAAAGCCACGAGTTAATGCAAAACAACTGAATAAATGGTCTCACCTGCTGTGGCAAGTAAAAGTAAGTATAGCTTAGTTTTACCAGACCACTGAGCTGATTAACAGCTCTCCTAGGGCTGGCCCGAAGGATTAGACTTATTTTTACGTGGCTAAGAACCAATTGGTTACTTAGCAACGGGACCTACAGCTTATTGTGGAATCCGAACCACATTGTAGCGAGAAATGAATTTCTATCACCAGAAATTAATTCCTCTAACTCTTCATCAGCCGGCGGCGGGAATCGAACTCCGGCCCATCGAATGACGGTCTGAAGCTCAACCAACTCGGCCAACAAAGGGCTAAGAATTACCTGGGAGGGGCCTTCGGGTTTTCTAATCATTATATGATGGTGGCTATTTTGATAGATGAATTCTCTCTCATTTCCGTGTTCACTTTTTATCCTTCAAAAACTCCACACCGGATATGCACCCATTTCACATGACTGACGAACGGGTACATACATATTGCACTGCTCTGGTCAACATGGGGACAATTTTTGCTTGTTTTATGGAAACGAACCTAGATCGTTCAATCCTCTACTGGGATCGATCCCGGAAACTCATATTAGTGAAATTATTATTCTACCACTTACCTATGAGAGAGAGAGAGAGAGAGAGAGAGAGAGAGAGAGAGAGAGAGAGAGAGAGAGAGAGAGAGAGAGAAATACATGTCTAAGTCAAATATTAACTGTTATTCCAATCAGGCCACGAAAAACACAGGACAAAAGTCAATATCGTTTGAAAACAAGTAAACAATGCGCCAAAGACTCTTCGGCGCAATCGAGTTTTCTGTAGAGCCGCTGTAGCGTATAATCAAGCCCACCGAAAATAGATCTATCTCTCGGTGGTATCGGTAAAATGCTGTGTGAGCCGTGGCCCACGAAACTTTAACCACGGCCCGGTGGTGGCCTGTCCTATATTGTTGCCTGACGCACGATTATGGTTAACTTTAACCTTAAATAAAATAAAAACTACTAAGGCTAGAGGGCTGCAATTTGGTATTTTTGACGATTAGAGGGTGGATGATCAACATACCAATTTGCAGCCCTCTAGACTCAGTAGTTTTTACGATCTGAGGGCGGACAGAAAAAAGTGCGGACGGACAGACAAAGCCGGAACAATAGTTTTCTTTTCAGAAAACTAAAAGCTGTAAAAAAATTTTTACTGTTCAAGTTTGCTTAACTAAATCAACTGCAACAATGACTTACGTAATGACAGAAATAAAAACTGTAATACAAAAAATGAAGACAATACCAACAGTAACGATAATAATAATGGTCGCAATGACGGAACTAAAATAAAACGGTAACATACTGGGAACAGGATATATATATATATATATATATATATATATATATATATATATATATATATATATATATACTGGGAACAGGATGTACATATATATATATATATATATATATATATATATATATATATATATATATATATATATATATATATATACATACACATACAGTATATAAATACATATACTGTACATACAAACGGGAGAGAGAGAGAGAGAGAGAGAGAGAGAGAGAGAGAGAGAGAGAGAGAGAGAGAGAGAGAGAGAGAGAGATTTCTGAAACGCACACGCTGTATCTTCCTCATATTATTCGAAATTCATTAAGTATCATCAAAATCTCGATATTTCATTCTACAACGATAGACGGATATTAGAATCGATCGGGCTTGGAATTGCCAGACGCCATCTCCACTTTTATTCAGCATCAGACAAGGCCAACAGCGCAAGTGCAGTCTATTATTATCCCAAATAACCCTATCCTTTTCGTGGCATGTGAAATATACTCCTTGACAATCAACTGAGTATTACTTATATCCGGATTTGTATTGTCCTCGATTTAGCATCCAGTTTCGGTAAACAATGAATTGTCAAGTCGTTTTCTTTGCCTCTCTTCAATACCGATTTCCTTTTTATTTTCTTAACTTTTCACAATGAGAATTCCTTTTTTTTTTTGGTTCCTTTACCCTTTAAGCTTCAAACTCTCTCTCTCTCTCTCTTTCTCTCTCTCTCTCTCTCTCTCTCTCCAAATTCAATTTATGTTTAATCTTTGCGTCTTCAGAATTTTTAACTATCTTCTTTATTCATATGTCCATATTTTCTCTCTCTCTCTCTCTCTCTCTCTCTCTCTCTGACTGCAACCCAGAATTAGTTACCTGAACCACCTGATTTGAGTTAAGGAAAGACTCCTTATTTTTTAGTTTTCAGAAGAAATGAATTAATTTTCTTCCTTTTCAAAATTTATAAAAATTATATCCCTAACGTTACGTGAAATTCCAGCTTAAAAAATATTACGACGCAGAAGAAAAATAAAAAAAACAACACATGTTTATCTATTACCAATAACACTTGTGCAGCAGCTGCAACCATTACTATCACTGAGGCCATTAATACTGTTATTACTATTTGTACCCAGAACATTATTAGTGCGGCTATCAATATTACTATTACTACTAGTACCTAGAACATTATGAAGTTTTTCTCGTTGAGAGGATTCTTCTCGCTACCACGAAAGGAGGAGATGAAAATGAAATTTGCATCAGAACCCGAACAATAAATCTCCTGAAAGGAAGGCAGGCCACCCTGGCGAAATTACTTCGTGCATAATGCAGAGGAGAGTCAATGCGTGGTTTGCAGGCGGAAATTCTTAAAAGTTATTTTTTTAAGTCCATAGTTTATCGTTTTCTTTTATTTTTTTTTAATGTGTGGCTAACGCTGTATCAAAACCTACTTGCAGTCTCCTAGAATGATCTTTGATACAACGGAAACTAAAGTTAATTCAACCCACGTCAGACAATTTATAATTTTTAGACATGATTTCAAATCTGTGTAAAATAAACTTAGGAATGACCGAATATTAGATACATAAAAAAAATGGAAAAATTATTCGCAAAAAGCGGTAAAAAAAAATAGCAACTTTTCAAATTCTATAAATGCTAAGACAGTGATGAATATAAAACTGGCATATAGAATATCAGATACAAAAAAATCCGGTAAACTGTTTAGAAATTACAGAGGAAAAAAGGCACTGATGAATGTAGTAAAATTGGTACAGATCAAAAGAACTAAAACTAGAAGAGAGAATAACCAACCGAGCGACGCGTAACCATTTCTTAAGGGCAATTTCAAAGTTACGACGGAATTCCAATTAAACTTTGCGAACTGATTAGATTTTGCTATGGATCCGGTTCCGGATGCGGACTCATTAAGTTCGTCTTGGAGTTGGCCAAGGCAGCCCAAGCTTTCAGAGGTTCTTGCTAGTGTCAGATAATGAGGCCTAAGTAGTTATATGTTACGCCTCAAGGGTTACTTTGCCCCTCTGGTGACAACTGATAACAAAACTTGGCTCCTGAGTGAGGGTTGCCAACTGGGGCCAATTTATAAAGTGACTTCAGTTCTACTTTTACTCAGTACCATTATGTATAGTGCTCGGGGTGTTATTCATACACTTCAATTAGGATATTTTTTAAACAGTATATTTTACATTTAATATGTCTGGCATTACAACCGTTATACCCAGCGTCTTTACAAAATAATAATAATAATAATAATAATAATAATAATAATAATAATAATAATAATAATAATAATAATAATAATAATAATAGATGAAAACCACCTGACCCAGTGTCCTGCGGCTTAATTCCGGTATCCTGACAATTTAAAAACGCCACTTAGTGTATTTTGCTAATCTGAAGTATTCAAGTGTATTTTCCGATTTTTTGCTCTCGTTAGTCGGTGTTAAAGGGACACATACTGAGATGCAAGGTCCAATAGCGTTTCGAAATTTAATACGCTGCCTTCTACAATAAGTTACTCAAGGACATATAATGATTAACAGAAAAGAAACACGCTGACTCAGGTTGGAGATAATTCAAGTCTATAAAATAATCCACTCTTTGGTGTTTGGTGGGCGTAGCAGACTTAGGTGGCTCTTGGGAACTTTTGTTCCTTCAAGATCTTACCGTACTTACAACCTCGAACCCATCCTCAATAATATGAGACGAATAATAATGACATCAGTGAAAAAAGAAAAAGGATGATTCTATACCGAGTTCGGAGTTATAAACAATCCTGGAACAAAAGATATAACGATAAAAAGGCCATGTCGTATCAACATACATCGACTGCATCTAAAAATTAATATCTGATAAGTGTCTCTCTCTCTCTCTCTCTCTCTCTCTCTCTCTCTCTCTCTCTCTCTCTCTCGGTAAAAGGTTTCCTTCCTTTATTCAATTAATATGGTTCCCTGTGCTTACTAAAAGGTTGTTCTCCGTCCCCCTAAATGTATTACTTCCGCCTGCCGAGATTTAAGATACATATTTTCGGAAGCTAACTTATACTCGGTGTATTAGGTATTATGGGCGAGAAATCCTTTAAACATAACCACTGAGATAACTGAAATTACTTTGATGACAATGATGATGATACTACTAATATACAAATAATTTGTATGCCGTAATATTTTATTTTCCAAAGTGCTATTACTACTACAATAATTTTTTTTATTTATCTATTTACTTCTGCCAAACAACACTGCCTAAGGGAACGGCTTCGACTTAAAAAAAAAAAATCATGAGTTATTGACAAATTTATTCTAGTAATGACGTCCACGACGGGCTTCTACCGTGACGGCAGTACGCAACACTACCACGGTGATCCTGTTCCAGGAATGGCTACCGACTTGGGACAGTAACGCACCATTACTCAAGACTGTGGGGCAAAGAAAATAGTTGTGTACCCCTTAGGAGAGGAACTGTTCGCTAAGTGGGTTTTTTGGGGGGAGAGGGAAGTAGAAGGTGATTTACGGCTGTTATGAAATTCCGTTTCTAGTGTCTTGCAATTAACCAAATGGTACAGGGCATAAGACATGCAGACAAATGCTACACACACACACACTCCAAATATACATAGTATATATATGTGTGCGTATATATATATTATATATAACATTGCAAAAAATTTAGTGATTATGTCTGCCGCGGGAAAAATATTTATTATTATTATTCAGTAAGGTTTAATGCGAGATATTACCGGTAGAGTAACAATAAACATGCATAAATATTTCACATATAAACTGTACATCATTAAAGTTGACCCCTAGCATAAAAAATAAAAGATGAAAAAAACTGTGCCTGTATAGTACTAATGAGATCTAGATTAATTACGCAGGTCAACCAGGGGTAAATACAGCTTAAATGAGGGATATTAGCGTCTACTAATGATGAAAGAATAATCGGAGATACTGTTAATAACGTAATTAGTGAGCTTAATTCAGCTTTCCCAAGTTACGCTTTTAATCTTTTTTTTTTTTTTTTTTTTTTTTTTTTTTAGATTTTCAAAGCCAGGAAAATGAAAAATAAAACCTCATGTAATTAACCTCCGTTGACGAATGCAGTCACTCGTGTCTGTCTGTGTTTACTGACATTGAAATAATTTTTTGTAAAGGAATACTCTTGGAGATTTTTTTCTACACTTCGTGATAAGCTTTTTAAAGGACATTTTCCAGTACCTTTACCTACCGTCCACATGCAAATAGCTTGATGGAGTTTTTCAAACGTACGTGTGGCGAAAATCTCTCAGCCTGTAGGATTCCAGGATTCATAAAAATCCAGACAATGATGTATTTCCTTAACGTCAGTTCCTCAACCTGTAGGATTGCAGGTTTCATAAAAATCCAAGCAATGATGTACTTCCTTATCGTCAGTTTCTCAACCTGTAGGATTCCACGATTCAAACAAATCCAGACAATAATGTATTTCCTAGACTGTTGTTGAGTCTCTGCCCGCCGCCCCCACCCCCCCGTCCCCCAGACAGGAATAAATTCAAATGCCAATAAGAAATATAATACGGAAAAGTAAGATAAATCAACGGAGGTCTGACATGTAACTGAAGAGTGCGTCAATTTTTTTAACTATCAAAATGAACCCTCGACCTACAAGGTCATGCTTGGTTAGACTGCGTTTGGCAAAGGTTGCTCAGTAATAATTGTGCGTAATTACAAGACCTCTGGTATTTTTATTTTAAGTATTTTCTCACAGAATACGTAATAATTTTCATGAAGTTTAAATAAAAAGTGGCATTCAGACACCCATCCAAATCAACACCCTCATCAGAAGCGTGCAGGAGACTGACAAGTGAATAAAAAAAAAAAAAGTTCTTTCCCGCTAGGGTATAAGGGATAATTATTTCGATATGACATGAAAAAACCTCGTTTGTACCAATAATTATTCTTAAAAGATTGCTTACAAAAGCTTTTTTTGGGCGGAAAATGAAAGGAAGGAAATTCGAGGGCCTAATGATTTTCGACATGAAAGGCAAAAGAGAGGATGAAAAGGAGATGAAAAGGGAGTTGGGAAGGGGAGGGGGTTTGATGGGTGGTAGTTGTGGGGAGGAAGGGGACACGAGACAGAGCTTACGGAGCAGACATGTCAGTTTTCTTGATAAAATTTCGAGATCACGAGTAGAAAGTTTTGACAGAGAGAGAGAGAGAGAGAGAGAGAGAGAGAGAGAGAGAGAGAGAGAGAGAGAGAGAGAGATTTAAACATATATATAAAATATAATATATATATAAATGTTATATATATATGTGTGTATGTGCATATATACAAATATATGTATATATATATATATATATATATATATATACATATATAATATATATATATATATATATATATATATATATATATACATATATATATATATATATATATATATATATATATATATATATACATACATATATATACTGTATATATAATATATATATATAGATATATATATATAGATATATATATATAGATATATATATATATATATATATATATATATATATATATATATATATATATATACATATATATATATATATATATATATATATATATATATATATATATATATATATATATATATATATATATATATATATATATATACACACACACACACACACATTAGAATGAGACTACTGGCATCATTTCCTTCTCCCTTACAATGTGGCCCATAACAATCGACTAACTGCCACGAATCTCATATTACAGCTCAGGTGAACAGCAGCACCAAAGTATTTACTGTAACGAGTCTAATGCCTCCCTCTCCCTCGGGAATCAAAACTCGAGAACTTTTACGAGTGAGTAACGCCTTAACTAATGTATACACACACCTATATATGTATATATGTATATGTGTGTGTATATATATATATATATATATATATATATATATATATATACACATATATATACACACATATAAAGCAGCAATGAATGGGGGGAGGGGATGGGGATGCAAGACAGAGAGAGATTGAGAGGGGGGGGGGAATACTGGGCCAAGGATAAAATAAACCGCCATTCACCCTAAAAATCGATAGCCGTCTTGGTTGCCAAGGACGGGGCAGGACGGGGGGTGAATCCATTCCTACATAGCCTCCCCCCACCCCACCATCCCCCCCCCTCTCTTTCATCATATCTCACTCTCCCTATCTAGTCCATAGTTACAGATAAACCGTCATAGAGAAGAATTTTATGGTGGCAGATAACCCAGTATCAAATGCTTAATGAAGGTATTTTATTTTTTTTTTTTAATATGTAAGCCACTGGGCGATTATTCTAATGCTCTTAGGTAGTCCAAGCAAATATATATATATATATATATATATATATATATATATATATATATATATATATATATATATATATATATATATATATATATATATATATATATATATATATATATATATATATGAGATAAAAAAAAAAGTAGAGAGGCAAGCGTAATACTCACAAAAATAATTATATAAATAACAAATTAAAGAGAGAGAAATATAGGTCTTAACTGCAGGAAATGAAACAAGACATAACATAAAATGTCGAAGGTTTTCCGAGCAAAATTTCCAGATTCGCTGGAATTGTTCAATCAAATCTATACTGCAAATTACCGAGGCGAAACTTCTAACGGAAACAGATTCAAAGGGAGTTCTAATATTCGTTAGACGTGCCATTACTTTTCATAACGTTTTTTTGCTTCCATATCATTCCCTATTTCCTACTCCCGTTTGCATCCATGAGATTTTATATATTCATATACTTTCGAGGATTTATTTCCTGCTCCACTAAGAGTATAATATATACATATATATATTGTCAGGTTTTAAGACTGCTTGAAATGGAACAGCCTTGTTTAGTCTGTTTCATTGTTTTCCTGCCCTTCTATTTGTATCTGTGGTGAAGCGAGGCGACTTTTGTGGTTTGACTTTTTTCACCGTCAGTTAGGTTTAGCACAGCAGCAAGTCAAGGTCTCGACGGCAGCAGGTGTTGGTTACCTGGTGGCCACTGCAGGTCGAGGATGACAACGCCAGTTGGGTCTTTAGCAACAAGAAGTATTTGCTTGGAGTAGCAGGTTGTCGCTACCTGTTACGATCTGCTGCTTAAGGATGGATGATGGCTAAAACCTTGGTCATCGGTGGAGATTCCTCCACGTCAGCTGTGTGGCTGTTTGTTTCGACGTTCTTCTTGTTGAGCCATCAGATCAGTGGTTTGCGATGTCTTCATCGAGTCCGTCGGATAATTCGTCCTTTAGACAGCTGAAACTGGTGTTATAACTGTGTGTGAATGCTACGGCATTGTTTATGAGTATGTAATTTTTGTTTATGCTGCCTTTGTAGCTATAATGGTTATTTTTATATGACGATGTTAAGCAGTTTGACAAATTATTTTGATGTCTCTGTTTTGTAGTTTGTTGAGCAAGAGTATGGCTCAGATTATTTTGATGTCACTGTTTCGTAGTGTGTTGAGCAAGAGTAGGGCTCAGGATATTTTGATGTCACTTTTTGTAGTATTGAGCAAGTGTAAGGCTCAAGTTATTTTTGTTACACGATTTTTGTTACACGACAGTTGACATTTTGGTTATTTGGGCTGCTGCTGTATCGTTTAGTTTTTTATGATTTCTGCTAAACCCTGAACTCCCCTGTAAATATGTACAGAACGTATCATTAATAAACTAGTTTTAAGGTATTTTGGTGGTTTGTTTTGGTCCCCCCTCCTTGATTTCTCATTGGACTACCTGGTCACCTCAGTCCCAATCAAATTTTGTATAGAACCTGAGAGAAGCGTAATGGACGGTTCATTACAATATACATACATACATATATATAATATATATATATATATAATATATATACGTATATATACATATACAAATAAATGTGTACACACACCCATATATATATATTATATAAACACAGACTCTCACACACACACACACACACATCCCACACACTTCCTATTCATAATGCTTCCTACTTTCGCGTTCCCCCACGAGAATTTATAAGCTTACATATTTATCGTATGTTTTTCTGCCACATTTCCTATCTCGGAATTTCTTCTGGGAGTGGGGTATAAAAGAATATCTAACTCAAAACAAATCCCATTAGAACTAATATGTCAACCCACATGAAATGACTACGAAATATCTGTCATTTACCTCACTGCAGTCCATGCCGTTGGCAAAAGCCCTTTCTAAGAGGACTCGTTACGTAACAATACTGATGCGAAGATTGGTGGAAGTGTGCTTAAAAAACGCAAGAATTTTTGACCATATGAACACACCTCGACCTGGTACGACTCAGGCCAGTCACACAGTTCAATTTCCTCTATGTATGTTGATTACATCGAATCACAAGGAATGAAAACTGGAATGCAATTCTACACTCATGAAGGTCCCATGCATGAAGGCAAGTGAACACATGGCCACAGCTCAAGCCTAGCCAAAAAATATTGAAACCCACAACATAACTATCTTGTGGCGTCTGGTGTAAGCGGCAAAGATTCACAGCCTTTCAGTAAGTATACTGTTGAAATATTTGTGATGCCAATGACACTAATAGTTTTTATTTCCATTTTTCCGACATGACTAGATACTTTTCTTAGATCTAAAGTTACAATAATCGCAACTGTAGTTGGATGATACTAAAAGTGTATCATCTGCTTTAAAAAAATATTATGTAAATTGTACTTATTGATTTTTGTATTCTTCGTCTTCTTTTTTTTTTGACATTAAAAGAAACAGTAAGCTGTATAAAACGGAACCTCCACACACACACACACACACACACACACACACACACACACACACACACACACTCTCTCTCTCTCTCTCTCTCTCTCTCTCTCTCTCTCTCTCTCTCTCTCTCTCTCTCTCTCTCTCTTCGGAGCATTTCTTAGAAGAGACTACAAAGTGCATAACCATACAATAATCCCTTTTCCGGCTTGGTCCAGGTAACATCATTTGAAATGAAAATCCTAACCGGCTTGAACCTTGACCTCTACAGAAAAAAACTTTGATCTTTAGAGATTATTAACATTATAACTTATCAATACGAAAAAATTACACCACAATTATGAGGCTGTACATGAAGTATCAAATCCGCTGAAATCTTAATCTCTGACCTTTAACCTTTGAGTTTTGCCGGAAGGTAATCATTTCCAAGTCATAGAATATTTAATTAAGTTTAATTCTTATTTTTGCTTGAAATACCTGCATTACACACACACACACATACACAATTATATATATATATATATATATATATATATATATATATATATATATATATATATATATATGTGTGTGTGTGTGTGTGTGTGTATAATACATATATTAAAAGTTTGTCTTATTTTTCCTTGAAATACCTGCATTACACACATATACACACACATATATAAATACATATGTAAAACACGCACACACATTGCATATGGAGAAAAACAAGGTATACCAAACTTCTTTTTTTAATTATACCTTCCTATTTTTTGCTCAAGGTCTTGTGACAACGACTTTTTCCTATACTAACAATTCTGCAAAACAAGGGATATATACTACTTTAGAATGACGGCTAACTAGGCCTTCGTAATTTTAAGTAACACTGATGCTTATGGTGTTCATTTCTGCTCATCTATATCTGCTAGTTGTTCTCGTCACTTCGTTTGCACTGTAAATTAAAAGCCCTTTACGTTTAAATAAGTCAGTATAGTAACAACAATAAAGGATACAATTAAGAGACCTGGGCCAACAGAAGTTAATATTCATGACTTTATTTACTTCAATTAACGAAATGCTTGGCTTTTGTACTGTTGGCACCAAGTTACAGAATACGTGCTCAGACTCTGAAACATGGGAATATCTGCGGGTTACAGAATGGGATGTGGCCCTTTGGGTTACAGAGTTACATATGGCAGACTGTCACTTCTTGCTGTGATACTTTACATTTGCGGTATGGAATTTTCAAATTACTACTTTCAAAAGACTTGAAATCCTTATATCCCTGTAGGAAATACATGAAAACTCTCTTTGGAAATGTACGGTCTAGGTCTAACATCCAATTGCAACGCTCTCTGATTTCAGTCATCTATGAAGTTAGGAGCTGGAAAGGCTTATGCATACAAATGGTCTTCCAGAGCGGATATTTGTACTGCAACAGAAATTAACTCAACCTCGCCATGGTGTCAAATTGGAGCGAGTTTTCGCACAGTTTTAAATTACGGAATAGTACTGTTCATAATATCGGAATGTGCAAATATACTTACGCCAAATGAAAGAAACATATTTGCGTTTGCCGCGAGGAATTCTTAACCACCCACACTGAAATTCAAAGCAACCTTTTGTATCTACTATTCGGAAAGTGCAAATGTATTTATGCCAGATGGAAGAAATATATTTGTGTTTGCCGCGAGGCCTCTGAAATTTAAAGATACTTTTCTGCATCTAATATCAAGATTATTCCAACGACAAATATAAATCAAAGATTTTATGTTTTTGTGCCACCATAACCACTACTAATTCCTAAGTACAGATATTAGGCAAACCCTCTTCATACGGCTACGATGTGTTTGAAAGATTCAATATATTGCTTATGGAAATTCGGATTAAAGTTTATTATTAACCAGTGTTTTGATTCTGCAATTATAATTAAAGTATTAAGAGTGTCTTTTTCACCCCAGAAGAAAAATGGTATGTATATGAAAGTGACAAAATCTATACATTAGGACAAGACAATATTTCTAAGAATTATGCTGATGTTTGGACGACTGAACCTCAGAAAATAAGAAACAAGTAAAAAAGGCGCCGAAGAATCGGGTTTCCTACACAGCGTAGAATGCTACATGAGCCGCGGCCCATGAAACTTTAACCACGGCCCGGTGGTGGCCTGTCCTATAGCGTTGCCAGACGCACGATTATGGCTAACTTTAACCTTAAATTAAATAAAAACTACTCAGGCTAGAGGGCTGCAATTTGGTATGTTTGATGATTGGAGGGTGGATGATCAACATACCAATTTGCAGCCCTCTAGCCTCAGTAGTTTTTAAGATCTGAGGGCGGACAGGAAAAGTGCGGACAGAATCAAGTGCGGACGGACAGACAAAGCCGGCACAATAGTTTTCTTTTACAGAAAACTAAGAGGAGTCGCTACGAAGTGAGTAGTAAGTCTCTACCCAAAATCAAGAGACAAATTTACTTCTTAAAGTACGGGAGGATCATGAATGGGGAGGAATACGGAAGTAAGAGGAGAATACTGAAGTTCAGGAGTAAAATAAAGAAAGAATGGGTATGAGGAAGGAGAAAATGAGGGTGGTTTAACCGGAAGAAAGTCATTAGCTGATTTAAGGGATGAATGTTAACGAGTAAAAAATAAACAAATAAATAAATAAAATTCCATCGCAATGCCAGCCAATGCTAAATGATAAACCACAGGTAACTTGTTATTGAAGAATTAGGCCTACGAGGATCCCAGAAGACCGATCCTTTTGAGACCTCTTAGGCCTAGCCATGTAGCCAATTGACTGGAGCCTGTTATTATTAGCAAGTAGTTTATTCAGAACGCTGAATGGATCCGATGGGAGTGGTATATGGTGCCGGCACTATGTACAGTATGTGTTGGGGCTCAAGAAACAATATTCTCTAATATTACTATTTTCCATTGAAGAATATTTTATTGACTCAGCCTATTTGTACACAATAGGTCTATTAAAATCATGAAATAGCTACAAACATTCTTCAAGAAATGGAAACAATTTGAACGCATGACTTGAACATATTTCATCATTCATTAACTCAAATCTTGTTTAATTTTTTAAATGAACTTGCTTCCGTAAAATATAAACTGTTTCTTCTTGGAATCCATATTGCCAGTTTCTCCGATAACCTCAAGTAAGATACCCAATTTTTCTGATCTCCAACGGGACTTGAAGAAACTAAACTGATCTCCAAAAGGACATCCCAATATTTAATCTCCACAATGATTCCTAATACCTTTCTTTCCACGGTAAATTATTCATTTGTTCTCATTACATCCTATTTCTGCCACAAATCCATATGAATTTCACGTAATTAATCCTAATAACCAAAACTGTTATATTAAAGTCATGGATAGATAAAATAATCGTAAAGCTTTCTTGCTGAAAAACAGTTGTCACGATTACGTAAAAGAAACTTCTTCCACGATGCGACAGTTCCGCAGCCCCTTACATACCATGCGACAGTTACATATGACACCCGCAACCGAGGAAATCAACTTGCGATTGCATCTGCATATTTAACGAGCTCTCTCTCTCTCTCTCTCTCTCTCTCTCTCTCTCTCTCTCTCCCTCTCTCTCTTCTGATGTATATTTTTAACAATTCCATTTATGTTTATTTTCAAACGTGAATTCATATATCTGAAATAATAAATATGTATATATGTGTTTGTGTGTGTTTATGTACACATATACATAAACATTTATATATATAACATATATATAAACACACACACGTATATATATATATATATATATGTGTGTGTGTGTGTGTGTGTGTGTGTGTGTGTGTGTGTGTGTAGAATCTACTCGTCACTCTTTACCAGATATATACGCAACTGTAATAACCACAATGCCCTCTTAATTTCTCGAATTCTTCGCGCTTTTTTTTGGACAAGCGTATCCAAAAAAGCGCTAAGAATTCGAGATATATATACACACATATATGCACACACATATACACACACAACAAAACAGCACTTGCGCGCGCACGAGAGAGAAAACGACCCGGCTGATGAAAAGATAAGGTCAGACGGGGGGAAACCTTCCACGATCTTCAGACTCTGCTCCATTGGTCGGAGGCTCTTTGTGAGAAGGCGAAGGGAAATTGATCCCCTTGACGAATTTCCATAGAATAGCCGAGACTCTATAGCCGTGCGGCCGCAGGGACCGGCATCACATATCACTTCCTCTTAGCCCGCTCATCATATTCACGGCCTTTTAACGAGAATCAGCTTTTATATTATCAAGGGTCACGGCTACATAGTTACTTGGCGGTATTGTCTCCACAGTGATGGGCTGACAGAGCGTCTCTTGACGTAGGTACTGGCACAAGGGCAGAGTTGTCATAGTATGATAGGATGGTATTACATACTACCCTTAATTAACACAGGGCCCAACAAATTCAGTTGATGAGTCAGAGAAAACGTAAGAAGGTTTAGAAATCCAACGCATCGCAACTGTGAAGCACACTTTAGTAAATGTCTTTCTTTTTTTTACATGAACTTAATTTCTTAATTGCTTTTACCGTTACCAAGTTTAATACTTCATACCAGTCACTTTCAGGGAGCAGATTTCACTGCCTTTCTCTGCATTCCTGAAAAATTAAACCTGCATCTCAGTAATATTTGAGTTTTAGTTTTCTGTAAAAGAAAACCACTGAAATGGCTTTGTCTGTCCGTCCGCACTTTTTTCTGTCCGCCCTCAGATCTTGAAAACTACTGAGGCTAGAGGGCTGCAAATTAGTGTTGGTCATCCACCCCCCAATCATCAAACATACCAAATTGCAGCCCTCTAGCCTAAGTATTTTTTATTTTATGTAAGGTTAAAGTTAGCCATGATCGTGCGTCGTCAACGATATAGGCCAGGCCACCACCGGGCCGTGGTTAAAGTTTCATGGGCCGCGGCTCATACAGCATTATACGAAACCACCAAAAGATAGATCTAATCTCGGTGGCCTAAATTAGGCCTTGATTATGCTCTGTACAGAAAACTCGAACGTGCCGAACGAAAACATATGAACCACTTCGAAAACAAGAGCTTCAGATGAGGTAAAAAAAAAAAAAAAAAAAAAAATATATATATATATATATATATATATATATAATATATATATATAATATATATATATATATATATATATATAATATATATATATATATATATATATATATATATATATATATATATATATATATATATATATATATATATATATATATATTTGGTGGTTTCACAAAAATAAGCCTTTCATTTCTTGCATACTAATTTAAAAGAAATTTCCTTTGACTTTTGTATGTTCATCGAAATGACCCCCAAGCAGGCCAATGACGTTTCCAACTTTTTTTTTAGAGTTCAGGCTCTTCACAAAATTACGTCCATAAAAACACGCTCTAAAAATGAAGTCGCATCTGTCATAGTTACAAGAACTGGTACCCTAACAACTTCACTGAGAGTCCTAAGGGAAAATAAAATAGAAGTAAAAAGCGCATTTTTTTACATTAAAAACAGCACTTATCAAACACCGGAGACTTGTTAAATACAACTTTGATAAGTACATTCTAGAAGGGAGACAGTGCCCGTGTAAGCGTTCGGCCTACTTAAAATAATAATGAAAAAAATACTTTTGAAAGGGATAGAGTGTCACAGCTACGTAGCCCTGTCAAATACGGGACTAGGAAATTTAAATACAGAAACTATCATTATCATCATTAGCCACGCTACAACCGTAACCGGAAAAACAGGATGCTAAAATCCCCAGTAAGGAAAGCGGCCCAGTACAGAAAAGAAGATGCTAAAGTCAAAGTAAACCACTTGAAAGAAATAACAAGAGAAAAGCACGCAAGGTCAAGCACTTACTCTGTGAAACGAGTCTTGTGTAAGTCTGCCAAAAGACGTATGACTAGGAAAGTCGTGCTGTAATTTGCTCACGGGTGGAACAAAACTTCTAGAAAACTATGCTCTTTAAATCGTATCCTTTTTAATTAGCTCAAAAACGCTGGTTTTGAACAGAGAGGTGAGCGACGTTGGGTTTGGTCAAAACTTGTCTAGGTGACCACCACTAAATGCCCAAGTCGCTGGTACATAAGCGCCACCGACCAATAATTGGTGAATAAGGCGGTTAACAAATTTTAACAATTTTAATATGATATAAATCAATACTTAGAAACATACAAAAGCCTCGGGGGCTAGGTGTGAGCGGCAACGGGTTTCAGAGGGAATACAGAATCCCCATCACTTTCAGTATCCTAAAATTTCTTACAAAGTACCTTCCCAGATGGTGTGTGTGTGTGTGTGTGTGTGCGTGTGTGTTTGAGAAGAGACCCGTGTCAATAATGTTGCTATAATTTGCTAAAGACAGCGGTCTCTTGAAGCTGATGTAGCGTACGAGATAATTTATGTTGCAATTTGTACCTACCTGGCCTGGCAGTTGGCAACACGGACAAAAAAGAATATTACCACTTTCGTATTTTGAGGAAGAAAAAAGTATTTTATCAATTGATAAGCTAAAATGTATATAATGATTTCAACAGAAAACATGGGGAAAAATGTTTCCCAGAATCTGAAAATGTATAACAAAAGACCAAATCGTATTTCAAAATGTGTGTGTGTGTGTGTGTGTGTGTGTGTGTGTGTGTGTGTGTGTGTGAGAGAGAGAGAGAGAGAGAGAGAGAGAGAGAGAGAGAGAGAGAGAGAACCTAATTCAATCGGTCTCGCATTTTCATATAAATGAAATGACGTCCCGCACCGATAACAGTGATTACAGATTAATGTAACCAAGACAGAAACAGTTGGAAATAAAAATACTTGAAGGAATCACTAACGTGCAATAAATCAGAAAACAAAATACAAACATTTTTCCTCGTTAGGAAGCTTAGAAAAAGGCTTAAAAATAGTTTTACAACAGAGCCGGATAAGCTACAAAAAGAACAAAATGAAATGATTACAGTGGAGCTGGTTTAAGAGAAAAATGAGAATAAAACAGGAAAAATGTGAGTGTCAAACTGAATAGAATATGAAGTTGTGAAATCAGGTCAGATATAACAGAGCAGCTTAGAACCAACTTGAATAGAACAACAGAGAAAAGATAACGACAAAATAAGACATTAAAAAAGCAAAGAGCATAATAAAAAAAAAAGACAGAACAATGCCAAACTGAACAGAATGTGAAATACTTTTCCTTGTCATTACGCTAACAGATGACTCACAAAATCACAAGGAGAGCGAATGTCATCGGCCTAATGGTCTGCAAGACTTGCCCGCCGTCGATATGATAGACAACGCAACTTCAAACTTCTCTTAATTAATTTCCCTTTCACTGAAAAAAACTTCCTAATGAAACAACTTACACGGCTCTGTTGCTAGCTTGCTCCTCCTCCTCCTCCTCCCCCTCCTCACACCAAACGCATCACATCCTGCTCACTTCCTCTCTCTCTCTACTCCAACCAATGAATTTTAATTTGTTTCATTTTCCATATTTTTCACTTACCTGCCTCTAACCCCCTCCCCCCTTTTACACTCACGAATACCAGTCCACCTCCCCCATCCCATTCCTATCTCCTTTTATTCCCTTCCATGTATTCCATCCCATTCACAATCCCCCTTCCATCTACTTCCTACTTCACCCGCTACCCTCATTTCCTTCCCTGAGTATATCTTGCTGTTTCCCCTCCCTCCTCCATATTCCCTCCGAGTTTTCATCGATTTTATTTCCATTTTTCCCTTCTTGTTTTACCGGAAGTTATTTTTTTTCCTTTCAAGGGGAACTACACGAAGGTAATTATTGGCGGAAAATTTTTTTTTTTTTAGCGATTGATGGTGTTGTATGATAATGTCAAAGAGTGAGTGTGTGTACGTGCGTGTGAGGAGAGAGAGAGAGAGAGAGAGAGAGAGAGAGAGAGAGAGAGAGAGAGAGAGAGAGAGAGAGATCAACATTTCACAAATGTTCATGATAGGATTTATTCTTGTAATGGAAAAGGAAAGGAGTCATCTAAAGAAGGAAAATGGAAAGGAATTACGCTTTCTCGAAGTTGACTTCTTAAACCGTCTCATCCACCCATCAAGAAATAATAAATAATAAAGTTAAAAAAAATAAAGATTATCATCAAGCAATAACACTATTATCCACTAATATGCGCATTAATCTAAAACATCTTTCGTTGTACAGTAAAAACATATCTCTGCACACGAAAAAAAACTTCAAGTATAAGACACCGCAACATGCCACCAACATCTACAATTTTCCTAAAAAAAAAAAAAAACTACAAAAACCTAGAAAAAAAAAACTGCTGGTATATCTGGCACCCCGCCATCGTAAAAGCAACTGACGCTTTCCCTTTAGTGCCACAAGGGGGCGAGTCCGTTCCTTCCGCGGACATACGCGGCCGTAGTGGACACTGGCACTCGAGAATAGCCACACAACAGCTCTTTTATTGAGCGTTACTTCCGCTCATCTAGTGTCGAGGCGGTTAAGCGTACTCTCTGCGCTGGAGGCTGAGTCTTCTGCATGAATTACGAGCATCTAGTATGCTCTTAGGTCTTTCAGCGGAGCACTGTAGGCGATACTTAATGTTCTTTGCGTTGCTTTATACTTTTTACTTTTCATCGGTTCCCTCTTGCTGATAAAATTGTTTAATTTTGTCCGCTTACGTCTCCTTCTCTTATTTACGAACAAACCCCTTGGTCGAGGCTTACGGTGTTCAGCTATGCGACTCAGTAGTCGCTAAACTATTATCTTTAATATTAATTTGCATAAATTCCGATTACGCGAGTTTAATGTTGCTGACCTTTTGCTACGACTTCTTCTTCGCACAGAAACACGAAGTTACCTTAATATAATTTCAATAAAAGGGCCAAAACTAAAGTTTATATTCCCAGTTTACTAAGATATTGATGGTACAACTCTGTCTAAACTGAAGTGAGGGTAGGTTACCCTAACTTCAGTTAAGACTACGATAAGTCGTAAGAACTTTTGTGATACCTTTGCCTTTTCTTCATGATGTAATGACTGACGCTGCCAGTACGTTAAATGCCTTGGTTTTCTTAAGATATCCACAAAAAGTTATGATCTTTCATGTCAATTCTGTTCATGTAAATATATACCGGTATGACTTTGAGTCTCTCTCTCGAATAACTCTCTCCACATGCAAATATTCCAACGCCAAAATATACTGTACATAAATAAATAATCTGAAACTTGTTGCAGGCTTTCAAGGGTTTGACTGTACAAGAGACGGGTCATTCCGAGACCCAACAGAAACATAGGCGAATTTCTATAGTAAAAGTCATTTCCATAGTACTATCCTTATCCTCCTATTTCATTCACGTCGTCCCCTGGCTAGTCCTTTACTCTTCAAAGAATCAACGGCAGAGCAACCAGGAGATAATGAATTACGGTACGTTTTCTAAGTTTTTGTCTAATAATGTTTTCCAATTTCTCACATGAGGGACAGTAAACCATTCTCTTTTTCTCACACATCAGACATTCATAATTATGTCACGTTCTCGCATTTCTCATTTTCTCACTTATGGGCCATTTTATCTAAAATTCTTTCTCACACAAAGGGCATTCCAAGTTATCCTGTTTTGTAACATATAGGGGTTTTCTGAGAATTCCCCAATTTCTTATATATGGAACTTTCAGATTGTCCCATTTTCTTATATGCGAGACGTTCTAAGATTATCACATTTTCTTAAATATGAGGCATTCTAAGATTTACTTTACAATATAAATAACATTCTATGATTACCTTGATTTTTCACACGTAAGGCATTCTAACCTAATGGGACGCCAGTTTATCACATTTTCTTTTACATATTATGAAAACAAAGGAAATTTTAAATACAGAGAAGAGATACTAGCGAGTCGACGAAAATTTGGCAAATTTCAAACTTACCGTGGACGTGGGTCGCTTGCGCATGCAACGGACGTTAATTTTTCCCAACGGGGATATTTTACGTTTATTAGTTCGCAAACGGTATTCTGGCTGTTTTAATTTACTTCGCACAAGGGGTACTATGTTTCAATTCTTCCCTTATAATGAATTATATTCTATGGAAGCTTGGATAGCATGATAAAGCTAACTTTTTTCTTGTTTTATGTGAATCTTGGAACATTTTGATTAACAATAATCAAAACGTATGAGAGAAAAAAATGTATTTAATACCTAGACCATGGCTTTTACCTTCCTTGATGCTTACTTAACCCGATGACAATTAACTGTAGTTTAAAATTTTTTCAAAGCTAAAAATTATGCTCAAAACATTGATAGCCATGGTATGGTGCCTCACTGCCTAAGAAAACTGACGAATTGATGTGCATGGACGCAAGTGATTACCTGTTTGCAGATTAATCTGTACTAAATACGCTTTTAGTCTGCTCTTTCTCTCTCTCTCTCTTCCATGTAGGAGAAAGCTTGCTTAACAAGTTACTAGCCAAAATTTTCGCACGTCACGCAAAAAAAATATATATATAAATAAAATATAAATAAAAAATCGGGGAAGAAGATTGTGAAAACTCTACGGTTTATCGTAACCACATTTCACTTTATATTTTGCTTGATATTACAACGTTCCACGCTCACCTGTACCTCAGCATTTCTGAAATCACGCCCTCCGCCTTCCCCGCCCCCCTGCTCTCTGTCTTCGTCCATAACCCACTTTTAAATCGTCATAGATAAACCATAAACAGATAAAATTCCTTTGGGGAAGGCCGAACCATAAGTTCTTTAAATGATTTAAACTCCATCCTGTTTTTCATACAGCTTCGTACCCAGAACTGATCAACAATAATTCACAATACGTCCAGATGAAACGAAATAAGTTATTTACGATCGGACGAAGAAATTATTAATTAGCTTTCCTAATTAATTATGCAGCACAGAAATAATGAACGAGCCGGTAGCGTAAACCCTTCCCCCTGTTATTCTGAGGGGAAGTACAGGAATCACAGCAAGCAAGGGATGTTTTTATAAGTTTCCAGTATAAAGGCAATTTATAGTTTAATTATATTCTTTTGGCTAGAGCAAAATAATTTGGAATTAATAAAAAAAATCTACCTACATATAAAGTAATAAAACAAACTTTATGAAAACATTCAACTACTTACAAAATACGTATTAGAGTAATATAAATCTATATTAGAAATACTCGCCACCTAATTTAAGGACAGCCATCAAGTGGATCAGGCCTTCGTCAAATTTCTGGTGGAGATACTAAGGAGGATCTGAGCACCAAGCAAAATACCTACATATATACAAAAGGAAATGACCAAAACAGACGGAAATTATCTAAAAGTCATTAAAAATTACACAACTGGAGGAAAACCTCTACACACCAATGAAAATGATCAACACAGACAGGAACCTTCTACACGCCCGTGAATATTACCGACACAGAGACAGGCGGAAAATTTCAACATGCCCATGAAATTACCTACACAGACGAAAAACTTTAACAGGCCCATTAAAATGACCCACACATAAAGGAAAACTTCTACACGTCCATGAATATTACCCACACACAGATAACTTCTACATGCCCATGATAATTACCATCACACAGACTGAATACTTCTAAGCGCCCTTGGAAATTACCATCACACAGACTGATAACTTCTACGCGCCCTTGGAAATTACCCATACAGAAGGAAAACTTCTACACGGCCATGAATATTGCCAACACACAAAAGGAAAACTAAATGCCCATGGAAATTATCCACACAGACGGAAACCTAACACACGTCAATGACCATTACCGAAACCCGATATAAATCGCTCGCGTATACAGACTGCAACTGCCTTCATATCCACGAAAATCTCTCTCTCACACAGACACGCACATACAAACTCACTTCGTGTATTCCTCTCTTCTCCGGCAACTGAAATGGAAGTCCTAATGAAGTGGAAAAGCTTTTAAATTGGCTCATAGAATCTCTCGCCAATTCACTCGCGATTCGCAATCAAACACTTATACACTAGTCTTCCTTGCGAAATGATTCTCTCTCTCTCTCTCTCTCTCTCTCTCTCTCTCTCTCTCTCTCTCTCTCTCTCTCTCGTTTTTGACCTGTTTCATTTGTTTGCGTGCACATTTTGTAAAAAATAGAAAACTAGCTGACTGGTATTAAAATATCTTACACAGGGAAATAAAAAAAAAAACTAGCTATGGCATGTATTAAAATATTAAACAACATAAATTTCGAAAAAAATTAGACATGACCGTAATTAAAATTTTATACAAGGGAAAAAACTAGCAATGACCGGAATTAACATTTTAAACACGGAAAATTTTGAAAAAAAAGACCTGAATTAAAATCTTAAACTAAGAAAATTAGAAAAAAAACAGCTATGACGTGAATTAAAATCTTACACAAGGAAAATTTAGGAAAAAAATAGCTATAAAGTAAATTAAAATCTTACACAAGGAAAATTTAGGAAAAAAATAGCTATGAAGTAAATTAAAATCTTACACAAGGAAAATTTAGGAAAAAAAATTGGTTATGGCGTGAATTAAAATCTTAAACATGGAAATTTTAGAAAAAAAAAAAAAACTGGCTATGACGTGAATAAAAATTTTAAACAACATAGATTTCGAAAAAAAAGCTAAGACAGTAATTAAAATCTTACATCAGGAAAACGTTATATAAACGTTTCAGAATTTTTTATAAACTACCATCGCTTAACTTGCCGTTGAAATCCAGATATGAATTGAAAAGAATCCGCAGGTTTGCAGAAAAATGAAAAAAATGCGCCGAAGTTTCTTCGGCGCAATCGAGTTTTCTGTATAGCCGCTACAGCGAATAATCAAGGCCGCCGAAAATAGATCTATCTTTCGGTGGTCTCGGTATAATGCTGTATGAGCCGCGGTCCATAAAACTTTAACCACGGCCCGGTTGACAGAAGCACGATTATGGGCAACTTTAACCTTAATTAAAATAACAACTACTGAGGCTAGAGGGCTGAAATTTGGTATGTTTGATGACTGGAGGGTGGATGATGAACATACCAATTTGCACCCCTATAGCCTCAGT
>NC_089750.1:64199706-64239706 GCF_040412425.1 Macrobrachium rosenbergii
AAACTTGTCAGATACAGAAATAAGCAGGGGAAACTGTGTGTGTGTGTGTGTGTGTGTGTGTGTGTGTGTGTGTGTGTGTGTGTGTGTGTGTGTGTGTGTGTGTGAGAGAGAGAGAGAGAGAGAGAGAGAGAGAGAGAAAGTAAGTAAGAGGAAACTGTGTGTGTGTGTGTGTGTGTGTGTGTGTGTGTGTGTGTGTGTGTGTGTGTGTGTGTGTGTGTGTGAGAGAGAGAGAGAGAGAGAGAGAGAGAGAGAGAGAGAGAGAGAGAGAGAGAGAGAGAGAGAGCGAGCATGCTCGCCTTTCAGTCGAGGGTTACATGCTCAGGGAAGCATGTAAAAGTACTATTTGCATAAGAAAATGACAGTCCCATTACCCTCTCCTCTACAGTTCCATTATACAGGGAAATCTGTCGTGCAGCGCATGAATATTTATGTGTATACTGTATGTCGTTATAAAGTTACTCATTTTTTTCGGAGGGAACCGAGGGAGGGAAAATCCGCGTCTGAATTATCAAGAGAAGGAAGGAGCGCGTGAAACAGAATACCAGTGATGGACCTTAATAAGAGAACCGTTCACTATGTTGTCTTGACTCATATTTATTTTGGTTTTAGGTAGAAGGGCAACTCCAGGCCATACGAAGACAAGAATACAAAAGGGAAAGGATAAAAGAGAAGGGGGGGGGGGTTTGACGCTTCTTAACGGGTGGAAGGTCGTAAGAGAAAGGAGGAGGTTGCAAGAACGATGAGAAGTCCAAAGATTGGTAGAGAAGGGAGCGAAGCCTGATAAGGGTTACTCTTCCTTCCGAAAGGAGGAACCCTCTCAACATCACAAGAACAAGCCCAAGTTGAGTAATAATAATATAATATAATATAATATAATATAATATAATATAATATATATATATATATATATATATATATATATATATATATATATATATATATATATATATATTACATAACACTAATATAAGGCTATTCATATTTATAAAAACGACACGCCCTTGGCCCGGAAGCAAATGCCTGAGATGTATGCTAGTACTGCACCAGCCCCGGTTTTTTTGCCATGCCCCTAGGTTAAGTTAGGTTAAGTTGGGTTGGGTTGGGTTTGATGAAGTTAGGTTGGGTTAGGGTGTGGGAAACAATGAGACTATTTTCAAGAAAATTCTATGGTTAGTTTTTAAGATATGGCGTCCCGCTTTTTTCAGGGAAAGGTCTCGGTACTCGGTTACATCTCGGGAAAATGCGGCCTGGAAAGACAAAAAATTGGTTCCGCAGCTGGGTACACCCATAAATCAATCAGCTCTTCCTAAGGCCACATCTCCAACATATTTCACTGATATTAACCATTCAATCAATCACCTATTGTTACACAATTTTAACAGAAAAAACATAGACACACGATTTAATATCAAACCTCCGTTCAACGTTACTGGCGGAGGTAATACCGCTTTAAGTAGCCTACCAGTTACCCAAGGAACAACTAAATTAAATAAAACAACTATATTATATTAAAAATACAACCTGCACAGCTTTAAGTTAACTGAATATAATATTTCAGCCCAGAGGCCGAGGTGTATATGGAAATTATGCGGGCCGCGTTCCATTTGCATCTATGATTGTATTTCCAATTAAATCAAGGGGAAAGGCACCGTGTGAGCATAGAACAGTATAAACCCAGTCTAAACAACAGAACATTTACAATACTACAAAGGGCCATGATGAATAACTTGGTTACTTAACGAGTAGCTTTTGATATTTACAACGCAGACTAATATGTAAACGTAGACAAAGAGACAAAAAAAGTCTTTCATATTAATAGGATTACTACGGATGGCAGACATGGACTCCACAGTACTGAAAAGAATTTCATATATAAAAGTGAGTGGTAGTAATGACACATCATACTCTTTAACAAGAGTTCATAATAGTAATGACACATCATACTCTTTAACAAGAGTTCATAACTTTCAAGTAATATCAGTCAGATGAAATGTTCTACAGTAGTAGTAGGAAGTTCAACTCTTAACTTCAAATCCTGAAGGAGAGTTTGAATTGACATCAAAAGGGACAGCTTTAACAGTCCTACGACAATACACTTTCGGCTGTGTAAATTCACGGTGTTAAAAACTTTACTATGTGGATACATATTAGCCTACTCATCAAAACATGCACATTCATACTTCCGTAAACACACATTATATATATATATATATATATATATATATATATATATATATATATATATATATTATATAATATCTATTATATGTATGTTATATATATGTGTTTGTGTCTATGTGTACGTGCGCTTTCGCGTTACTAATACACGTGCAGCTTTTTACATAATTGAGTCCCACTATTCAAAACACACACATACACACTTCCTCCCACAATCCCTGCTACGTCTTTTAGTAGCCCGCCTCTCTACCTCTATCTCAGCAAATGATCATAACCAACTGGTACTGAATTGCAGGAGAGTAACGAAGGCTTCCTTCCCCTTTAGTCTCGTGGACGATGTCCTTCTCCACTCGTTCAATTTATCACGTAACTTGAGCTTACTCTTCGTGTTTGGCCCTTGTCTCTCTCTCTCTCTCTCTCTCTCTCTCTCTCTCTCTCTCTCTCTCTCTCTCTGTGTAACGACAAAACAACAAGGGGGAAAATGATGGGGAAGGGGAAGGGGGGGAAGGAAGGGGAGGAAAAATTTCAATTCCAATTTCGCTTAAGAAAACCTCGAGGCAATATATACATATAAAGGAAAATAGTCTGTGTAAATTATGTAGAACGGAAAACAGTCTGTGTAATCTCCTGTGTAAATCATGTAGAAAGGAAAACAGTCTGTGTAATCTCCTGTGTAAATCATGTAGAAAGGAAAACAGTCTGTGTAATCTCCTGTGTAAATCATGTAGAAAGGAAAACAGTCTGTGTAATCTCCTGTGTAAATCATATAGAAAGGAAAACAGTCTCTGTAATCTCCTGTGTAAATCGTGTACAAAAGAAAAATAGTCTGTGTAAATCATGTACAAAGGAAAACAGTCTGTGTATTCTCCTGTGTAAATCATGTAGAGAGGAAAGACAGTCTGTGTAATCTCCTGTGTACATCGTGTAGAAAGGAAAACAGTCTGTATATTCTCCTGTGTAAATCACGTAAAAAGGAAAACAGTCTGCGTATTCTTCTGTGTAAATCATGTAGAAAGGAAAACAGTCTGTGTAATCTCCTGTGTAAATCATGTACAAAAGAAAAATAGTCTGTGTAATCTCCTGTGTAAATCATGTAGAAAGGAAGACAGTCTGTGTAATCTCCTGTGTACATCGTGTAGAAAGGAAGACAGTCTGTGTAATCTCCTGTGTACATCGTGTAGAAAGGAAGACAGTCTGTGTAATCTCCTGTGTACATCGTGTAGAAAGGAAGACAGTCTGTGTAATCTCCTGTGTACATCGTGTAGAAAGGAAGACAGTCTGTGTAATCTCCTGTGTACATCGTGTAGAAAGGAAGACAGTCTGTGTAATCTCCTGTGTACATCGTGTAGAAAGGAAGACAGTCTGTGTAATCTCCTATGTACATCGTGTAGAAAGGAAAACAGTCTGTGTATTCTCCTGTGTAAATCACGTAAAAAGGAAAACAGTCTGCGTATTCTTCTGTGTAAATCATGTAGAAAGGAAAACAGTCTGTGTAATCTCCTGTGTAAATCATGTACAAAAGAAAAATAGTCTGTAATCTCCTGTGTAAATCATGTAGAAAGGAAGACAGTCTGTGTAATCTCCTGTGTACATCATGTAGAAAGGAAAACAGTCTGTGTATTCTCCTGTGTAAATCATGTAGAAAGGAAGACAGTCTGTGTAATCTCCTGTGTAAATCACGTAAAAAGGAAAACAGTCTGTGTATTCTCCTGTGTAAATCATGTAGAAAGGAAGACAGTCTGTGTAATCTCCTGTGTAAATCATGTAGAAAGGAAGACAGTCTGTGTAATCTCCTGTGTACATCGTGTAGAAAGGAAAACAGTCTGTGTATTCTCCTGTGTAAATCACGTAAAAAGGAAAACAGTCTGCGTATTCTTCTGTGTAAATCATGTAGAAAGGAAAACAGTCTGTGTAATCTCCTGTGTAAATCATGTACAAAGAAAAAAATAGTCTGTGATCTCCTGTGTAAATCATGTAGAAAGGAAGACAGTCTGTGTAATCTCCTGTGTACATCATGTAGAAAGGAAAACAGTCTGTGTATTCTCCTGTGTAAATCATGTAGAAAGGAAGACAGTCTGTGTAATCTCCTGTGTACATCATGTAGAAAGGAAAACAGTCTGTGTATTCTCCTGTGTAAATCATGTAGAAAGGAAAACAGTCTGTGTAATCTACTGTGTAAATCATGTAGAAAGGGAAACAATCTGTGTAATCTTCTGTGTAAATCATGTAGAAAGGAAAACAGTTTGTGCAATCTCCTGTCTAAGTCATGTAGAAAGGAAAACAGTCTGTGTAATCTCCTGTGTAAATCATGTAGAAAGGAAAACAGGCTGTGTAATCTCCTGTGTACATCATGTAGAAAGGAAAACAGTCTGTGTAATCTCCTGTGTAAATCATGTACAAAAGAAAAATAGTCTGTGTAATCTCCTGTGTAATTCACGTAGGAAGTAATGGAAAAGATTCTATTGGATACGATGTCTCTACGGAACTTACATAGGAACAGAGGGAAAAAGCTACGAAGTACAATAATGCCTGAAATTCCTCTAGGGAATGTCATGTAGGAAAAAATGGATAACAGCTATCGGGTATAACCATACTAAAAACATTAAAAGGTAAATCATAAAAGAAAAAACGAGGAAAAACTTTAGGTATAAAGCACATGAGGGAAAACATATTTCACAAAAGAAAAAACGAGGAAAAACGTTAGGTATAAAGCCCATGGGGGAAAACAGAAATTTCATAAAAGAAAAAACGAGGAAAAACGTTAGGTATAAAGCACATGGGGGAAACCAGAAATTTCATAAAAGAAAAACGAGGAAAAACTTTAGGTATAAAGCACAAGAGGGAAAACAGAAATTTCACAAAAGAAAAAACGAGGAAAAACGTTAGGTATAAAGCCCATGGGGGAAAACAGAAATTTCATAAAAGAAAAAACGAGGAAAAACGTTAGGTATAAAGCACATGGGGGAAAACAGAAATTTCATAAAAGAAAAACGAGGAAAAACTTTACGTATAAAGCACAAGAGGGAAAACAGAAATTTCATAAAAGAAAAACGAGGAAAAACTTTAGGTATAAAACACAAGAGGGAAAACAGAAATTTCATAAAAGAAAAAACGAGGATAAACTTTAGGTACAAAGCATATGAGGAAAAACAGAAATTTCATAAAAGAAAAAACGAGGAAAAACTTTAGGTATTAAGCACCGAAATGATGCAGGGAAAAATTAAAAGATCTCACAAATATCTCCACAAATCTTACGAGAAATTCATGCCGTGAAATAAGGGAGAATTCTTACTGTGTACACAGTATAATTACATTTAAAATTCCCCAAAAGAAAACTGAATGACATCCTACGTTTTAACATTATTTCTGAGTAATAATATTTCAGTCACAAATATAATTAGGTTCGTTACCATAACGACAGGCATTACGTATCATTATAGTAACCCAAAAAACGATGACCGTTACAATAACGAAAAAATAAAATCATTACCGTAAAAGTAAAATTAGGGTCGTTACGATAACCTTCAACGTACTCTTTTCCAGTCGAGCTTCTACGGATTTTGATCACGTCACGGAACAAAGCCACTTGGAAAAAAAAGGCTTATGTAGTTGGATCCAAGTTTCCATTAATATATGTAAAATGAAAATAGAAGTTGGAGATAACTAAAACGAATCGCATATCTAAGCACTAATAATAATAATAATAATAATAATAATAATAATAATAATAATAATAATAATAATAATAATCCCAAAATTTAAGAGATGGGTACCTGCATTTTTTGTGTGTAACATTAACTATAAGCTTAATGAATTACACATTTAAACTATGACAGAACGCTTACATAAACATATAAGAACAACCTAACGTATTCAGTACGAGAAATTCGATAAATGTGCAAAATGAATTAAATGTTACTGTTCTTTTTAGCGAGATACGCATTCAAATAATGATAATACAAATCGTGGAAATTCCGATAATCACACCAACTACAAAATAAAAAAATAAATAAAATAGAAGGAGCCAGCAAAGCGAAGACGACACGTACCAGAGTGCTACGACCAACAAAACGGATTAAATCTACCATGGCAAAAGATTCCGTCCCGAATTCCCAAAGGAAAATATCTCCCCCTTCATTAAGCTTCAATCCGTTTGGAGAGGAAAAATAGTGGAAGCTAAATTGGCTCCAGATCTGGAGATCATTTGCATACGTCTGCTACAAGACCCAGTTTTCAATAAGTAATAGGTTGTTGCCACACACGCGCACACACACACACACACACACACACACAGAGAGAGAGAGAGAGAGAGAGAGAGAGAGAGAGAGAGAGAGAGAGAGAGAGAGAGAGAGCGTATCCCTTTAAGGATCTCTGAAGCTCGCCACTGTAGCAAAAGCGAGCCCTTACAAAGGTACCTCTTTCAACTCAATGGTTTCCCCAAAACACAAGAGCTGGGTTTATACATTATGGGGGATATAATGGATTGACATTTACAAACGTGTGAAGCCAGACTTGTGTAGGGGGGATTTGGATTATGCATAAATTCAATAGGCCTGGCTGACTCTCTCTCTCTCTCTCTCTCTCTCATAATAAACAACTCGGCGTGCATCTATTCCACTTCCGAAATACACGCTTCAGTTGACCTCTCCGTCTGTTTGTCTGTTCTCCCTGTGTCTTATCTGTCTCTGTCCATCCATTTCACTTATATTATTTTTCTCTCCCTGTCTCTCTCAGATGCTTCTAATTGTTTATCTCTCCTCCCTTGATTCGTCGAGAGCATTATCTTTTTAAACATGCTTCAGGAGTTTTCTTCCCGTGGATAAAAAATAAATTAAACACGACAGCTGTCCAGCTCTCTCTCTCTCTCTCTCTCTCTCTCTCTCTCTCTCTCTCTCTCTCTCTCTCTCTCTCTCTCTCTCTCTCTCTCTCTCTCCACAACTGGAAATCTCAGTGTTATTGTCTTTTGTCTTTTTCCTCGGTTTAAATATTATTGTTAATATTCATACACGCAAATCCTATTATGGATCAATCCAGAAAGGCAATTATATTGACAAGGAAATAACCAATGGATAGAGAGCTTAAATGTATAGAAAAGAATGATGAAGTGATAATGAACGTAAATAGCTTTCAAACATTAAACGTATACCTTCGACAATCCTGGCCTCCACCTTTAAATTAAAATAGAGCTCTTAAACTCTGATTTGGATATGGATTCTAGCCAAAATGTAATCAACTGTCTATTGGTCCATATTATTATTTTCATTACTTCAGTAGATGAAATCTATTCACATGGAACAAGCACACAGAAGCCATTGATTTGAAATTCAAGCTTCCAAAGAACGTTGGTTTCAACCTCCCATCACAGACCCCACACTGCAGCAGTAACTTATCATGATACAGAGTCATTATTCATCGCCCTGGGGGAGACGCGAACCCGCGACATCTAAGAGGCATTCCACGACACTAACCACTAGACCAGCGGACCAACATAACCCACTGCTCCAAAACTCCATTTACATAAAACTGGAAAAATGCAGATTAGTTAACTATCACTGATAAATACATAATTATTACACAAATAATTTGAAATAGCATGTTTTTAGCGTCTTCGAGTCATGGCTTTGGTTTGAGTACTCGAAAGTTTGTTCTGTACTGATGAAAAATTCAAATAAGGTATTTTCGCGCCTGTGCGTGAAATCGCCTAAACAAACGAGTGAAATAAAACTGGAATCAACTTTAGAAAAAAAGTATTTAGGACTCGCAAATCCACGCTGTTATATTTGTAATAAAAAGGCCTAGCTTAAAAAAAAATATACAGCATGGAGATTTAGAGAGCCTTCTCCCCTCCCATCAGCAACCAGAAAAGGGGTTGCAAATGGAAAGTGTGCGTCCCTGATAGCTACCAGTTGTATAAATTTCACTCCAGATCTTTGCTGTATGTCCTAAGTAAACTCTATTTCTCTATACTATTACAGCTAGTTTTTAAGATGTGCAAATACTGAAAAACAATATCAAAACTCCATCAACTTGAAGGTTTCGAAAGACGGGAACAGTAGTTTATGAGAATGAAACAAAAAACGAACCATACACTAAAAACAGCAATATTAGAAACAAACTAAAAGAGCAATACATTGACAAAGAAGGAGTCTACAGAATTAAAGATGTCCGTATATGAAAAAGTGAGAAATTATAATAAATCAAATAATAACAAATAAATGAAGATAAACGAACAGAGGTCCACACACACACACACACACACACACGCACATACATACTAAACACACATACATACAGATGCAAGAAAACCTACGGCATGGATACATAACATTTCAATAACGTCACACGATCTCTTTCAGGCCTTCTTTCTACCTCCAATTTCGACCACCTTTTTTGCGACGTCATCCAAGGAGGATAAATCAGTCACCTCACTGGCTACCCGATTCGAAGTCTGCTCGTGTGACAACGCCTTTAGGAACCCACATCCATTTCGCATCGACTTCGGAATTTCAATCAAGACTTTGCCAGGCAGGTGCGTCTCGGAAAGTGTCTCCTCCTAAGTGAGCCATTTTCTCCTCGAGACCAAATACGCCTTCATCTGCTTTCGTGAGGAATGAATTAATATTGAAGATGTACAGTACCTCTTAAGCAATGGCACTCTCCTTCCTTCCTTCTTTCATTTGTTTCACGGTACTGTTCGGGTAACTGGCCGTTTCACTAAGCATCCAATTTTCACTGTTACTTTACATTTACTTTCTAAAATGTTAAATGTTTTTCATTATATGTACCATTATCAAATGCTTGATTAAATACATATATATACTGTATGTGTATATACATATATCTTTATATATATACGTATGTACATATATATCTTTATAAGTATATATATATATATATATATATATATATATATATATATATATATATATATAAAATATATATATATATATATATATATATATATATATATATATATATATATAAAATATAATATATATATATATATATATATATATATTTACATAATTCATGCACACAAACACATATACAACATATACTACCAATTTAGACTACGTGTGTGGTTTTCTTAAACTACTTACAATTCTATAATGCAATAATTAATCAGGACAAAATAAAAAAACAATTCTGGCCTTAAGCAGCAAAACTGAAGGTACCTTCAATTATGGAGAACGTACCTGAAAAGAAAGCATCATATTAATTTCAATATAATAACACTGCTAATGCTAATACCAATAAAATTAAAAAAGTGAATGAGAAGAACAAGAAAAAATAACTGCATCAACAATAATAATAAATGCAATTAAATTAGCAGCATCAATGCTTAAAATAAAAAACAAAAACGTTTCGTTGCAAAATAATTGTACGATTTCTAATTAAAAAAATCTTCTGCCTAGTAATTCTACAAATTTACGGCTCATTATATATATATATATATATATATATATATATATATATATATATATATATATATACATATATATATATATATACATACATATATATATACATATATATATAAACAAACCCCTACCTATAACAGAGAAGCAAAAGACAGACTCAAATTTTAAAAATTCGGAAAATCAACATTATTTTTAAAAAATACATCGCACTGTAAATTTAATACAATAAATAAAAATTTCATTAGGCTACAAAAAATGTATAATATGTATTCATACAAATAAAAATATACTTGTAATAAATAAAGACTGACACCTGACACACAACCACAAATAAATTACGACAAAATAATGCTGGGAAAATACGAACATTCATGAGTCTACATTTATGAACCTCCAAAACAACATACATTATGACCTCCCAATACATAATACCTTAGTATAAAAATACAGAATTTAACAACAAAATCACAACCACCCTAAATCTAAAAATATATCCAGGGGAGGGGAAAGAAAAAAAAAAAAAGGCCCAGCATGGCCTCGTGAAAAAGATTCATCTCGTACTCCCAGCCTCAGCCTCCCCTTAATAACATAATATATATCACCCGAGCGCCCTCCTATTTTTAGCCTCGGGATCCGTGCAGAAGAAGACTTCAAAAAATAAATTTGCCTCGCGCGTTTCTTTTTTTTATTTTTTCTTATCTTGGTACCTATTTACGTTTTCGATATTAAATGTCCTTTTGTATTCAATTTTTTTGGAATGTCTTCCTTTTTATCTTATCTTTTCTTTATTTTGAAATGTCTTTTTTTTTTTATCTTACATTTTCAATACTATTTTACTTCTGTTTTTCATTGATAAGTAGACTATATCTGATTGTACTTTTGCAAGTTGTTATTTTCCTTTGCTTTATAATTTATTCACTTATTTTATTCGTAATATCATAGATCAACAACTTTATCATCTTTTCCCCGCTATCCACGTTTATCAATTCAATAGCTCCACTGTCATTTTTCTATTTATCTTTTATGCTAGCTACACCATTATATTTCCCATCCTTTAATGAGTCTCCTTTCACGCCATCTTGATATAAAACTTCATAAATTCCTTCACTGTGCTCGTCTTTGCCTCTGTTTGTTTCCCTCATTCATCACTACACCACGCTCTCTCCTCTCCTTTATCAGTTTACCGTCCTCTTCTCTTCCACTCGCCCATCTAAGCCTTCATCATCGGGGTATGATAGGACGATAATGTCCCGCGGGACGCGTGACAATACATTATCTTAAAGGATCCTTCTTTTAGTCCTTCTTTCCTTGTCCCCTTTTATCGTGATTTCACTGCCTTCTATTCTTCTTCCCCTTTCTTTCCCGACAGTTCATGACATTCCCTTCGCCCAAACCTATTGCTTTTTCCTCTGCTTTTACTTTTCCTTTATATCCGTCTTCGTTTTTTTCTCCTCATTCCCTAGGGTTACTCTCGTTAATTTTGTTTGTCTTTGGATCATTTTCTTCCTCTTTTTATACTCCATTCTGTTTTTCTATCCCTATTTCTATTTCTCCTGCAGTCTTCCATTCATTCTAACTTTCCTCCTTTTCTTGTTCTATTTTTCTTCTATAACTTTCTTCGCTCAACATTCACACTCCTGATTACTTTCCCACCTAACTGCATTGTTTCTTTATCTGCTTGAAGAATTAAGGCAAGTCTCAATCGAAAGATTCAGAGTTCTTCCCCAAAAAAGTATCCCTGAGTCAACCAAGTATCCCACGACTTTGACTGTGATTTATGAAATTTAGACTGTAAATCCAAGCAAAATGAAAGTATCCCACAAGTTCACGAACAAGTTCTTTCAGCACATCCTCTAATAACTCAGTAGCCACTCCTTGAGTTAGCTAAGAAATTTGCATGTTATTCAAGCAATCACTTAGATAAAGTAACGCTCAAATTTAACCGAGTACATCCTGAGTTACCTAAGTAACCATTGAACCTGATCAAGTAACGCTTGATTTTACGAAAATTCACAGAGTTATCTAAGTGTTCACAGAGTTAATCACGTATTCACAGAGTTGACTAAGTATCTACAGAGATAATCAGAGTCAACGGAGTACTCACAGTTAATCAAATATTCCCTGAGTTCACAAAGTATTCAGCCAATCAGATATTCACAGAGTTAATCACATACTCCCCCAGTTCACTAAGTATTCACATTTTTAATCAGGTATTCCCCGAAATTAACTAACTATTCCCCTCTAATCAGGCAATTAGAGCGCTAATCAGATATCCCCCGAGTTTACTAAGTATTTACAAAATTCATCAAGTATTCACAGAGTTAATCAGATATTCCCCGAGTTACGAAGTATTCACAGCTAATCAGATACTCAGAGTTAATAAGCCATTCAGCCTGTTAACTAAGTGTTCACAGAGCTAATCAGATATTCCCCGAGTTCACGAAGTATTCTCCCAAGGTAACCAAGTGATTCCAAAGTTAACCAAGTGATTCCGAAGTTAACCAAGTGATTCCGAAGTTTACCAAATGCTCCATAAATTAACCAGGCCTAACAGTGATGTCAGACCATCGACTTGTACATCCCATTAATCTAACGATGAATATGGAATTGTTACAATTTTAGACAATCAAAATAAAATGACACTATATTGTGCATAGTTAGCTTAACAATGGCTAGTCAAAAATATGTAAATTTTTGGAGTTAACACTTTTCTATTATTACTTTCGGCTTCTTTAACAGCCTTATTTCATATGCCACTAATCAGTCACAATTATAATTCATCACCTCACTTACTAAGAAGAAAAAAATTCTTATATCAATTAATTTATTTTCATTTATTTTTGTTTAATTTCTATTTTTTTCTATTTTTTTATTTATTCATTTTTACTGGTTGATGAGGCCCATAGTGGACCTACGTTCAATATTTTCCAATGGCAAACTTTTATTAAGTTTGTTGCCAATAAAATTTTAAAAATTCGGACGTAGATCCATCACTTCACGAAACGTCATCAATATACATCAATCATTAAAAGCATGGACAAACAAACAAACAAATAAAAAAAAAACGTGAGACTTGTACAACCTCCGTCCATCTTCGTTGCCGGTGAAAACAAATAAAAGCGAGCACACGTCAGCTACTGAGTCAAGTTGTCAGTCACGGGGAAATACTTGATTTCTATCTTTGTCAGATACCAAAAATCAAAGCGCGGGGACAGAATGGAAAAATCGGGTGATTTTCTCTCTCTCTCTAACAGATAGAATCTAATATTCATGCTCTCGGCACGTCAGTGTAAGCTTAATTCATTATACACATTTACGCTAGTAGACACTAGAGTAATATTCATTATATATACATAAATATGCATATATATGCATGTATTTTATATATGTATGTATTTATGTATATATATGTATCGTATATATATTGTGTGTATATATATATATTTACGTGAGTATATAATTGTGAGAGAGAGAGAGAGAGAGAGAGAGAGAGAGAGAGAGAGAGAGAGAGAGAGAGAGAGAGAGAGAGAGAGAGAAATTAAGACTAAACACAAATAACTAAAGGACTCCGCCCACCAAGAATACAGTTTCTCCACTTCAAATGTCATCCTTAATGCACGCTTAATTGTTGATCATTAGCAAGGCAGCAAAACAAGACTGCTTGGAAATGAAAGTTATTTCAAACCCTTATCAACTATTTTCTATCATACGCACGTATTGTAAGATGCAGAACTCTATTCCCGTATTCCACGACTTTTAAAAACCGGTTAAACGATATAAATGGTTTTCACAGTTTTTAGTGCAGTCAAATTCAAGAACAGTAGACAGGCAATCTTTATAAATACTCCCCAAAATCAGTTGACAGGCCATCTTTATAAATACTCCCCCAAAATAAGTTGACAGGCAATCTTTATAAATACTCTTCAAAAACAGTTGACTAGCAATCTTTATAAATACTCTTCAAAAACAGTTGACAGGGAATCTTTATAAATACCTCAAAAGTAAGTTGACAGGCATTCTCTATAAATACTCTTCCAAAACAGTTGTAATATCTTCCTTCTACTAATACCTTACTTCGTTATGGCGTGAGAGAAATTTACTCCACTGCCGTGGGATAGAGACAGTTGCTCAGCCAAGAGTGTGAGGAACTTCCGAAAGTAATCAGGGAAAGGAAGAGATAAAGTACCTTTCTTTTTTCTTATGACAGAATTACCAGAGAGAGAGAGAGAGAGAGAGAGAGAGAGAGAGAGAGAGAGAGAGAGAGAGAGAGAGAGAATCACTTCTTCAATGAAGGCTTCCATGTTTCCTGCAAATATTCAGCAAAGCTGTAATTTAATTTCGCAGCGTTATGAGAATGAGAAGACGATGCCAATCAGTTACTTCTGAAAAATAAATTGTAAAACCAAAAGTTATTTGGAGTTATTTTTGAAAATGTAAAATAAGAATTCAAAACATTTATTTCCCATATCAGCAAAATAAAAAGCACATCTTTAGCAACTCGCATGAATAAATGACGGTACTTCGAGTCTAAAATAAAGCAGAATGTTTACCAGCCTTGTTGACGTCATGGTACCGCTACAATCACTGTAAGCAGCGCAAATCTGATTACTCTCTCCACTTAAACCAAGTTAGCATTTGCTCCATTTACTTTAGCCTCCGATCTGATTAGGGTTCTGCCAACGCTCCCACGTACCTTGCTCTAAACTTTTCTTGGTGTGAGATTTTACCCGAAAAATTCCATGGGGTCATTATTAGCAGTAATCAGAGGGTTAAAAGGAATTCAAACGTGTTTTTGGGTAGAGACAAAAGGTTTGTCGTTGTTAAGCTCCTGTGAAAGTTCAGGATTCATATAAATCATGTACTCAAGATTAATTTTCTTTTCGGATCATGTCAAGATTAGTGAACTCAACATCTCCAAGTTCCTCGTTGGGCGCGTCGGTAGAGTTCTCGGTTAGCACTTTGCTAGGCCCGAGTTCGAGTCTCCGGCCGGCCAGTGAAGAATTAGAGGAATTTATTTCTGGTGGTAGAAATTCATTTCTCGGCATAATGTGGTTCGGATTCCACAATAAGCTGTAGGTCCCGTTGCTAGGTAACCAATTGGTTCTTAGCCACGTAAAATAAGTCTAACCCTTCGGGCCAGCACTAGGAGAGCTGTTAATCAGCTCAGTGGTCTGGTTAAACTAAGGTATACTCAACTTTTTCCAACATCTCCATATCTAGAACAGCGAACCCAATGATCCCCATGTAAAGAATGGCCAACCCTTTCCGGTCCGAACTCCAATTCCACATGGGGGCTAGTACTAAACACGGCGAAACAGTGATTCATCTACACTGTTTTGCCGTGTTTAGTACTAGCCCCTGGGGGGTCAAATGTATTCCGCCTTGTTTAGTACTAGCCCCTGGGAGATCAAATGTCTGGTACCGAAGTGTTCATTCATGTCTAGAACAGCGAACCCGATTATTCCCATGTAAAGAATAACGAGCCCAATAATCTTGTAAAGAACAGCGAACCCTGCTGTGAGTGGGTTCGCTAATCTTGACATGATCCTTCTTTTCTCTATTTTCCATTACTTTAAATACTTTCGACTTGAAGACGACCCAATCACCTTTTCAAAATACGGACTACTTCTGTTACCTTAAAAAAACTAGCAAGAGAACCTAAGACCCCCCCTTTTTTTTGCATCAGAAAAAAATAAATTACAAAAAGAAAGGAGCAAAAATCGAGTCTGAACACCCAGGTTACCTTTCTCCAAGCAGCAGCTTCCACCTTCAGTGACTTCAGGAAAAGCAAGACACCAAAGATGTTCTCATCATCAACAGCATTCTTGAAATATACGAGACCGTATTTCCTAATATCTCAGCAGAGGACGACTCGATGACTTCCCCTCTCGGCTAAAAGCTTCTGTAATTTACAGCTAATAAAATACTTGGTCTCTCGAGGTCATGTCGCCACCCTAGTCGATTTTCACATCAAAGGAAGCTGAAGTTAAGGTTTCCCAAAAAAATAAGTAGGTACTTAACTTCCAAAAAAATAAGTCAGTATGTACTTAACTTCCCCAAAAATAATTAAGCACTTAACTTTCCGAAAAATAAGCAAGTACTTAACTACCCAAAAAATAAGTAATTACTTACCTTTCCAATAAACAAGTAAGTACTTACCTTCCCAACAAATAAGCAAGAACTTAACTTCCCAAATTGTAAGTGTTTTTTCCAAAATATAAGTCAATACTTAACTTCCGAAAAAAATAAGCAAGTAAGTACTTAACTTCCGAAAAAATAAGCAAGTAAGTACTTAACTTCCGAAAAAATAAGGAAGTAAGTACTTAACTTCCGAAAAAAATAAGCAAGTAAGTAAGTAAGTACTTCAACTTCCGAAAAAAATAAGCAAGTAAGTACTTAACTTCCAAAAAAATAAGTAAGTACTTAACTTCCCAAAAAATAAGTGAGTACTTGACTTCCCAAAAAATAAGAACTTAACTTCCCAAAAAATAAGTACCTATTTAACTTCCCAAAAAATAAGTACCTACTTAACTTCCCCAAAAATAAGTACCTACTTAACTTCCCAAAAAATAAGTACCTTCTTAACTTCCCCAAAAATAAGTACCTACTTAACTTCCCAAAAAATAAGTACCTACTTAATTTCTCCAAAAATAAGTATCTTCTTAACTTCCCCAAAAATAAGTACCTACTTAACTTCCCCAAAAATAAGTATATACCTACTTAACTTCCCCCAAAATAAGTACCTACTTAACTTCCCCAAAAATAAGTATCTGCTTAACTTCCCCAAAAATAAGTAAAAGAAAATGTTTAAAGAAATATAAGGCAAACTTAGGTCTTGTACAAGCAGTAGTAATAGGCCTCATTAAGAACCGTGAAATACCAATACATAATTGAAAAGCTGTAGCTATCCTCATAAGGGGAAATGCTACTGCAATAGATCTCTCTGCCAACCAGTCCTAAAAAGGAAATGCCATAACAAAGGTAGCTCGTCCATTCACAAACTGTTATCGGATCCCAGAAATCCAAAGTGATGCCATCGAGCCTGTAATACCAGTTTCCATGGCAACTACGACAAAGGGCACCATTATCATCTCCCGTCCTCTTCCCCTCTCCTCCCCACCCCTCTTCCCCACATCCGACAAAGAACCAGGTTAACTAAAGAACAGTAGCAAACTTCTTTTTTCTTATTTTTTTCTCCGGGCTTTCGAAGGAATCGCGCCACAAAAGCGGCCTAATCAAGGGAGTACGAGAGAGACAAAAGGGATGCGACGTATTGACCCGAAAGTCATTGTATGAGTGACAGCACCAGCAGGTAAAGAGATGTACTGCTCCCGCCCCTCCCCCTCCCCCTCTTCCCTAGGATGAAGAAGATGGGACAAGGGAGGTTATATACTTCTCCCAGTTTCCTTTCTTTTACCTCCCGCTTTTTCCTCCTCCATCTCCTTCTCCTCCTCCAGCACCACCACCACCACCACCAACAACAGCTGCTGTTAAAGCTGCAACACAGCTCCAACAACACCCCTTTCGCTCTCCCCTCCTCCTCCTCCTCCTCCTCCTCCTCCTTCTCTCTCTCTCTCTCTCTCTCTCTCTCTCTCTCTCTCTCTCTCCACACCACACCCTGAAACCATCCGAACTCCCCATCCCCCCCCTCAACTCCCTATCCAACCCAACCAAGCCAGCATCCTGATTTCGACAACCCTCTTGAAGGCGTTTCCTTCTGGACTTCCGCTGAAAACAAAATTCGGCGGAATTTACTCGAAAATTATTTTCTTTTCTGCTGCTGTATCTGACAGCAAGGGTTTATTTGCCTTAGTCGCCCTACATCGTGTAACTTGAGTATGGTTATATAAAAAAAATCAGCCAGCTTCTGTTTCTCTTTGTATACGAGTTCACAATTTCATTTTATTTATACAAATAAAATGAAACTGTCCGTACTGTGCTCTTTTGTATGAAAACAGTACGAACGCACTATAATTATAAGAATATATATACATATGTATTTATATGTATACACACATATATATTATATATTTATAAATATATATATATATATATATATATATATATATATATATATATATATATATATATATATATATATATATATATATATATATATGCATGCCTGGACACTGCTATCTTAGGAAGTACCTACGGCTTAGGATTCTAATGCCTTAGAAGGGGAAAAGGGAAACGCCCACAAAAATGGGTGATAAACCTCTCCCTCCTGAAACCAACAGTAACTACCTATGACAGTGAGGACTGGCACCATGGTAGTAGTAAGCAGCACAACCTAGACATTGCTGTTCCCAAAAAAGGGAAAGTTGTTCATTATGGCACTTCGTGAAACAAAGGTGAAAAGGCAAGGCAGTGTGTGTGTGTAAGAATAGGAAAGACAAGGTACGTTTAAATCTGGGTTTGCAGAAAGGTGCAGAACTAAGGAGGGTATCACTCGTGAGAGAGAGAGAGAGAGAGAGAGAGAGAGAGAGAGAGAGAGAGAGAGAGAGAGAGAGACTGGGCAATTAGTAAAAATAAAAAAAAAAATAAAAAAGTACAAATATGATAACTCGAGGATTACATGGGAAAGATTAAGTGTGGCAGGAGAAAAGGCTTCAGCAGCGAGTGCATTTGGCCCAAGAAAATAAAAGGAATGGAAGAAAATGATCTTTTTTATGAAAGTCTGAATCTGTGCCTATGTGGACATCGATAAAATCCTGAGGAGAATAATGCAGTGTGTGAAGGTGGGTTCAACATACTGCTGATAAGCCTTTCGTGTATGGGCATGACGTGGCTATTTTGTGACGTTTTCTATATACGGTTCATCCATTGATTCAGCAGTTACAAGTAACAACGTATTAATGAATGCTTCATTATTATCTACCTGGGGCCACGTGCTGTCAGAGGACACAGCCTTATGTTACAAAATACATATGCTGCCGTTTATTTTTACATACAACTGTTCATTGGTGATAGTTAAGAGAGTCTACACGGACTAATGAAAGCGCTTACAAGATGAGATGCCTTAAAGTGAATTTTGAAACGCGAGCTAAAAACCAGTTTTGGGATAAGCCTTAAAGACTCAGTGAACGAACTCTGGCTATGAAACTGAATTATTTTAAATGTACAATACTTTCTTACTTTAAGCTAAACTGACCTTTCACTATAATCCTACTGTATCATAGTATTTCAATATTCCAGCTCTAAATTCTCACTTTACTAAGATTTTACTCAAGAAGAAGAAAGTTCGAACTCGAACTCTACGTTCACATACATCTAAAACTTGTCGACGAAGACTTGTGCGGTCGACACCGCTTATCCATCAGTTCTCGGAATGTCGAATTTGTCACCCAAGGAGCCTCTTCACTGAAGTTAGCATATCTAACTTTTACCTCTCTTCGGTACTATCTTTTTTTCGACTCTTGGAAAAGGGTAAGGGGCAGGATGGAAGGAGTGTGTGTGTGTGTCTCTCTCTCTCTCTCTCTCTCTCTCTCTCTCTCTCTCTCTCTCTCTCTCTCTCTCTCTCTCTCTTTGGGGGGAGATCTTGAAGAGGACTTTTGTTACAGGTATTTCGAAGAATTCAAGAAGAACGAAAGTTTTCAATGTTAATTTGTAAGATTATCTTTCCTTCCCTCTAAAAAATGAAATTTTATGAAAAGAAGACTAGAGGGATAACACTGAATTTGAAGGACAATTAATAAATGAATCAGATACCTGATTACTAAAAAAAAAAAATTACACAGAAATAAAATATAGACAAAACACCGATGAAAATTTAGACGTGGATTCCTTGACCTGCTTAGGTGACCAGTTTCATTCCAAGTGACCTCATGTGGCCCAAGCTGGGTAAAAGAAAAAGAAATAAACTTGGGTTCAACATTCAAAGAAAGCGACAGATTCGCCTCTCGAAAGGTGAAAGATTAAAGGACTCAAGAATCCTAAGTTCGCAGATTTAAAAAAAAGAAAATAACAACGAAAATAGCTATGTTACAAAGAATAAACCTGGAAATATGGAAGACAATAGAATTCCACAGCCCAACAGTAGCTTCAACGAAACCACCATCGTACCGGAGTTTGCAATTTTCCAGATTAAACGGAAAAGTGGCGTATGTAATAAAAAAAGATCAACTGTTTTTAAACCAATAATTTGAGAGAGAGAGAGAGAGAGAGAGAGAGAGAGAGAGAGAGAGAGAGAGAGAGAGAGAAAAGCTACGTGCATATTTAAATCACAGAAATACGCGCGCGCATACTCAGAATCCTGCATCATATACCACCAAAGAAAAAAAAAAGTCGAAAAACAAATATGAAGTCCAGCTTTCCGGCATGAGTTTTAGGAAACGGAGCATCCGAATTATAATTAGGGGAATTAATTAATTAATTATACAAATGAACGGAATAACCATTTAATCCCAGATTGTTCAAGGGATGAGCGCGATCTGACTGGAAAAGGTATACGCAATTTATAACAACAATTAAATTAAACATATTTTAGAGATAAATTTAAAAATTATTTCCAAATGCATATTATGATGTCATACATACATACATGTTTACTAATACAGTGTGTGTCTGTGTGTGTATGTATGTGAATATATATATTTACATATACACATAAATAAACAGTATGCATATGTAGATACGTTTATGTATACATAAATACACACACATATACAGTATTTATATTACTGTATATATATATACTGTATATATATAAACACATAACACACATATACGTATAATTTATATATATATATATATATATATATATATATATATATATATATATATATATATATATATATATATATATATAATTATATTTGTGTGCACTTATTTTGAAGAGAGAGAGAGAGAGAGAGAGAGAGAGAGAGAGAGAGAGAGAGAGAGAGAGAGAGAGAGAGAGAGAAAACAAATTCCATCCATCAGAGCAATAATAATAATAATAAATAAATAAATAAAGCCTTTATCTCAGACGTAGAGCTACCATGACAACAACCCCCCCTCTCAGGCCAACCGCCCCTCAGGCCAACGCCCCCACCCCCGGCCGCCGACGGCAATAAGCCGTATAGTTCACTGACCTTGGAAGCCAGATTATACAAAATAAGGCTCGATAGCATCAGCCACGCTTCTATAACGCTAACAATGGCGTGGGAGAATGCCCACGCCTTCCCCCTCCCCACATCACCTGTTTCTTCCCAGACGACGTGTCTACCACAACCCCAACCCCCAACCCCCACCCCCTCTTTCCTCCCCGTTTGTGGGAGACTGGTTGACGGCAAGACTGTAATAGATACGGCTTCGTTTCAAAGAGATACAGCGCCGTTCATGGTAGTGATTTGTATAACCTTCAGAGGGATGCAATAATGCTTACAGGGGTTGTGATGGACTATTACAGGGGATGCAATTAAGTTTACAAACTGCAATAGACTGCTGCATGGGATACAATAACGTTTACAATGTGCAATAGGCTATTAGAGGGGATACACTAAAGTTTACAGACTACTTTACACTGTTGCAGGGGATGCAATGAAGTTTACAAACTGCAGCAGATTATTACAGGGGATACAATAAACTTTACAAACTGCAACCGACTGCTGCATGGGATATAATAACGTTTACAAGGTGCAATAGACTATTATAGGGGATAGAATAAAGTTTACAGACTACTTTACACTGTTGCAGGGGATGTAATAAAGTTTACAAACTGCGTGAGATCATTACAGGGGATACAATAAAGTTCACATCGTACTACAGACTTATAGGGGATACAATAAAGTTTACCATTGGTTATTGGCCATTACAGGGGGATACAATAAAGTTTACAAATTGCAATAGACTATTACAGGGAATACGATAAGTTTACAGAAAGTCTGTGGCGTTAACAGACAACTGAGTGATAACACAATTGTGGAAGGGATACAAAAGCAATTGCGGGAAACAAAACAGAGGATACAACAGCTCTTACAAAGGATGCAATGACGCTTTTGCGAGGCAACGCACCATTTCCCAAGGATACAACAGCACATGAAATTTAGATTACTTAATTTTTAGGAGCAACGAGATGAACAAACTCAAAGCTAGCCCAGGCCGGAAGGCCAGGCTTAACCACCCGAAAGGAGGCAGATATTAAGAGCCGGGAAAACAAAAGCAAGAACAAAATTCTAAACCTAAAGCACGGGAATGAAAAGCCATTATGCGGTATAATCCTTGCAGAGGATCTAGCAACGTCTGCAAGAAATGCTAATTCAGTTTACAGGAGAATTGTTGAGAGAGGATACTTCGATTTCAATGGATACAATAGCTTTTTCGCAGGGGGATGCAGCATAGTTTATAGGACGACGATGATCAGAGGATGTAAAATCGTTTATAAGGAATACAACAAAGTTTACAAGGGATGCAACGACGTTTGCATGGGACATATTTACGTTTTACAGTTAACAACGAGTGTGTACAGGGATACAATGACGAACACTTGCAGGGGATAAGCAATGATTCTCAGTACTTGGCAGCACATTTATGAAACATTTGTATCCACAGCAGATTATGGAACGCACGAGGGTGATGTAAAATTACATAAGAGCAAATAAAACGATAAAGTGATAATCCATTTTAATACGTCAGAAATTAAAGTAGACAACATTTTTACAAATGATAAAGAAAATACATTCTGTCTTTTGTGTTCTTTCAAGGTCACTATTTGTAATCCCTACAACCTCTCTAATAGCTTTTGTTTAGTTATAAAATTTTATAGAGATTTAATGGCTAGTAATTTCTATTCATATACTGTAGGTATGTATATATGTATATATATATATAAATATATATGTATACATATACACACAAATATATATATATATATATATATATATATATATATATATATATATATATATATATATATATATATATATATATATATATATATATATATACATACACGGTATATATAATGTATATATTTATGTATGAATGGGCAGTTGAATGTTTGTCACCAATCCCTCCTATAAACACTGACATGTTTATCTGAGTATATAGGAAAACACAGACACGCGGCTACAAAAAAATCTCTAACCTTACGTACAAACACTTATCGACACCTTAACACACTTTTCGACACCTTTACACATTTTTGTTTACCTTCCGCGAAGACTCGAAGACAATATATAACTATTGGTGTTGCGTGCAAAAGCTAGGAATTGGAATTGGAACTGGAATATAAAATTTAGGACAAAGGCCAAGCGCTAGGACCTATGAGGTCATTCAGCACCGAAACGGAAATTGAGAGTACAGCAGGTTTTAAAGGTGTGACAGGAGGAAAACCTCGCCGTTGCACTGGGAAACAATTGTGAGGAGAGGGTGGAATGTAAGATGGAGGAAAGATATGAACGGAGATACAGTAAAAGGAATGAAAGGGGTTGCAGCTACGGGCCGTAGGAACGCTGCACAGAACCTTAAGAAATGCCTACAGTGCACCGAGTGAGGTGCAGTGAAGACACTACCCCCTCTACGGGAAAATGCAAAAGCTAGGATATACAGCGTCACTAATTTTTCCACGCAAATTCACCATACCCGCCAATCATCAACGCAGCCTTCCAATCAAGTGGCAAACGAAGCCTAAGCCGAGAGTTGATTAGTCATGCCATTTAAACCATCGCAATTAAGAGGGGAAACGAGCTTCCACAGCATAGTGACATTGATGTCTTGATCAAGGGGGATGAGTTTGAAAGCGTTTGACATACGTGGCGATCATTATACCTTTGATGTTTGACTCTCTCTCTCTCTCTCTCTCTCTCTCTCTCTCTCTCTCTCTCTCTCTCTCTCCATACCGCTGGAGCCAGTGGAAACCAAACCATCGAAAGTTACGGCACTAATATATTTAATATTTAATTATCACTTTGTATTTCATACTGAACACAAAACTGAATGGAGGGAAGTTACAGAATTTGCAACAGACTCAGGAATCTGGTGCGAAAAGGGTAGGTTATAACGGAGCCTTGGAGCCTCTGGAATGACTTTCCGTTACAACCGGTGACCGGTTTGGTGGGGTATAAAACGGCGGTATGATATTTTTAAGGGACATTATAACACTGGTACGGTGAGTGAACATATGCACCCCTTCCCCCTTAAAGGACAAGCCATTAACACCAATTCATTTCGAATTGGACTGTTGTGAAATTCATGAACAAATGATACTCCAATAATGATTTTCAACAAGTAGAGGATTATGTGACAGAAACTAGCATCCTTATCCGTCAGTGGCCAGAATTAAATAAAGAGAAAAAGTGGGTACGATATTTGAAAGTTTATTATTATTATTATTATTATTATTATTATTATTATTATTATTATCCAGAAGATGAACCCTATTCATATGGAATAAGCCCACAGGAGACACTGACTTGAAATTCAGGCTTCCAAAGAATATGGTGTTCATTAGAAAGAAGTAACAGCCATGAAAGAAACGATGAAGAAATACTTAAGAATCTAATGGACTGTATTTTAGCAGTGGATATTAACAAAATTCTTTAGAATTTTAAGGTTATGAAAACACTGGAGCGGCCAAAAACTCGACTCAGAGGGCACACCCCAGCCGACTACATAAAGCACCATGAAACCGCACCCGGATGCGGCAGCTCCATCTGAAAATATAACGTATTTTTCATACGTCCAAAGCAAACCCCTTCGGAAACTGTTATTGAAACCCATCAATACCTTTGATTAGATGAAAAGAAACTCATTGCTTTTTGTTTTACGCTTTGCATATTGCTTTATATCCTGGTAACCGTTCAAGGATGCCATCAAAGAGCGGACAGAAAGCATGTCCATTTGCGCCTTTCCCGTCTTTATAACTTTGAAGTATTTTTACTCTATCCGTCTTCCGTTAGAAAAAAAAAAAAAGAGGAAAATTCCTTTTTTTTTTTTTATTTCTTGCGGAAGACGGATAAACTAAAAATACTCCGTAGTTATAAAGACGAGCAAATGAACATGCTTTCTCTCAGCTCTTTGATGGCATCGTTGGACGGTTACCAGGATATAAAGCAATATGCAAAATTGTAAAACAAAAAGCAGTGAGTTTCTTTCGGCTAATATAAAATTCCCACTATTGGATACAAGTGATCGTGAGATCATCAAAAACGCTGGAAAATGTAACTTCCTTTCAAACTGAAAGAAAGATTCATCCCGGGAAGAAGAAGAAGAAGAAGAAGAAGAAGAAGAAGAAGAAGAAGAAGAAGAAGAAGAAGAAGAGGAGAGAGAGAGAGAGAGAGAGAGAGAGAGAGAGAGAGAGAGAGAGAGAGAGAGAGATATTTATCTGATGAGAGGGGTTTCACTCTGGCGGAATGAGGATTATTCAAAAGTTCCGCAGTTCTTAATAATTATCACGCGACACATATTTTGACAAAGCAATGACCACTCACGTCTGTTATCTTCAACTTTCTCTTCTACCCCCCTTAACTGCGACCAACAAGTCAACAATCAGGTACATAACTTATTTTTTTCCCATCAGAGAACACACCTCATTGTATTCTTAAAAAACTTTAGCTCGTAGGACTAATCCGTTAGCTTTGGTTCCAAGATTCTAATCGCTAGGTTTTCAAAAGTTCTAGAGAAGTTTCATGCGTTGAACATTCAGACATTCTTTACCGATATATTTATTTATTTAATTAATTTACTGAAAGTTGCTTTCCTGGATTAACCGGGTATCTGTAAGCCTAGCGTTCCACACTTCAAAGACTCTACTCTTTCATTCCCCCCACTGCGGAACTTTGAACTCTTCCCGTTCCTGTTTCTGTTCTCCTTGTCTATTATGTAAGTTGCTTTCTTCTTCGGGTCTGGGCTACAAAAGGCGCCGGATTGATTCTCACTGGAGAGAAAGAGAGAAGAAAAGGATATTTTTGCAGTTTCCAGGGAGAAGATGTGTAATGCAGGCCCTCTAGTGAGAACCCCTTTAGGTGAATCAATAGCCTTAGAAGTTTTATACCGCGGCTTAGGCCTAACATTCATGTTCAGAGCTCTTTTGCCGTATTACTAGACAACAGGGACCCTGTCTGCCGTAAGTGGTATGAGGTTACTTTGAAGCTTTTTCTACAATGCGCAACTCTCTTGGAATATTCGCACACTACAGCTACTACCAGAACTACTATTTCATATATAATATATATATATATATATAATATATATATATATATATATATATATATATATATATATATATATATATATATATACTGTATGTATATAATATATATTCAGACTACACCTGCTACCAGAACTACTACTAATATATATATACACAAATAAAATATATCATTTACATATATAAATATATATATATATATATATATATATATATATATATATATATATACATTATACCCCATTGAACTTTAAGATATCGAACGCAAAATTCTTTTAATAAAATAATTACTAAGTTAAACGATCTTTACCTCATCCCACATACCAGTACCACATGACACTACAACAATATCTTGGAGTTACATTCCAAACGATAAAGTATTTGGGTCGCCAATCTAATTATCTGAATAATCTAGTCCCCTCTACACTGGACCACACTCCACAACTCTCTTTTAAATAAAGGAAAAATAAGCGAAATCCATGCCTGGAGACATACTGAAACGACGAAGGACTGAACAATCTTCATACAACTGCGCTGACAAGAGTCAAGAAAGCAAGCTTGCTTGCTTTAGGATAACATTCACTAAGCATATAAGAGCTAAAGGGAAAAAGTGTGATACAAATAAAGACTAAAAAATAAGGCAGAATCCAACAGGCCACGGCTCTGATTCTGACACAATGAGGCGCAAATCCCATCATAACTCATCCTTTAGAACTCTGTATCCAGAAGACTGGACCTCGAGGATTCCCTTTGTCAAGTGCGAAGCGCCCCCCTCCCCCAATGAATCAGGCTTTCCCTACTGCCGCCATAAATACGGCCTTGCAGTGGTGGCCTTCCAACGTCATCGAGCTTCTGAAACTTTCGAGCGAAACGCAACTCGAACTGTTAAAAAACGGAACGAACGCGACTTCAAAACAAAACCGCTCAACTGAACGAACGCAACTTGTTAAGACCGGTAAACGGAACGCGACTTCCACGGGCGTTGAACAGGCATATAACTTCTAAAGCTGTTATGAAAGGATGACGTTTCTCAAAAGTGTTAAAACCGAGAAGCGATTGCATGCGCATCTGTCGTCAGGTGTCGAGGGTGGAGTGGATAATACCTTTAAGAAAGAATAATAAAATAAGCCTGCATCCATTTCTTACTTTTGTCTACTACTAGTTTTGTAAGAAAAACTTTTATCAACTGTCAATTTACCCAGAGAGAGAGAGAGAGAGAGAGAGAGAGAGAGAGAGAGAGAGAGAGAGAGAGAGAGAGAGAGAGAGAGATTAAACAACCGGTTTATATTGAAAAACTTATTTTCTTTCATACCCCCAATGGGAGGTCCCCCAAAAAATTACAAGTAAAAAATTCCCATTCCTAGATATCATTAAGAAATTTACTCAAACTTTGGGGAGAAACAATCTTTTTATTTCTAATGACTGAAGTATATATGATGACCTTGCAAGAAACGCAACAAAATATCGAATGGGTTTCACAGGGATAACACCGGTATCAAAGAATAACCGAACATCGCCGATCTTTAAAATACGCACTTCAAAATTACGCCATTCTAAACACAACGGTCAGATTCTCGGAGATACTGTGCTTAAGAGTCAGAGATACTCTCATTAAGAACAAAATGAAATATTCTCACTGAGAACAAAATGAGATATTCTCATTGAGAACAATGAGTTTTTCTCATTGAGAACAAAATGAGATATTCTCGTCAAGAACAAACTGAGATATTCTCGTAGAGAACAAACTGAGATATTCTCATTGAGAACACAATGAGATATTCTCATTCAGAACAAAATGAGATATTCTAATTGAGAACAAAATGAGATATTCTCATTGAAGACAAAATGAGATATTCTCATTGAGAACAAAACGAGGTATTCTCGTTAACAAAATAAGATATTCTCGTTAAGAACAAAATGAGATATTCTCATTAAGAACAAAATGAGATATTCTCATTAGGAACAAAATGAGATATTCTCATTAAGAACAAAATGAGTTATTTACAAGGGTCATACAAAGCAGATAACAATGATTTTTAATGACATAAACAATCTGTTTAAGGGAGCACTCGTCGTTGCAAAGATCAGGTACTTAAAGGTAACTTTGATAACGAACAAGAGGACTCTTTCATAAGGGTCATAGAATGATGTGAAATGGTCAGAGAATCATTATCTTTTAGGATCGTGTTTGAAAGACGATGAACATTCCTTATTATCTGGGCTTAGCCGGAGCTTAGCGAACTCCATATCATTTGACTGCTCGCCTTTCAGAAACTTGTATAAAGAAGACTCATGCGTATCCCGACAAAAATAGTGCTTCCGGAGATGGAGATACTGCCAAAAATAAAACGATCTGCTGTTTTCCGTTTGCTATACTTGCATAAACATTTTTGTTCTTCGCTGTAACCGAATTAAACACACACACACACACACACACACACACATATATATATATATATATATATATATATATATATATATATATATATATATATGTATATGTATATATATATATTTATATATATACAGTATATCTATCTATCTATCTATCTATCTATCTATCTATCTATCTATATCTATCTATATATATATATATATATATATATATATATATATATATATATATAATCTAAGTAACAAACATACAGTCACATGTGGAACAGAAACAGATTTCCGACTCAAATCAGGATCGAGCCCAGGTCTTTCAATTGAAAGGCAAGGGCGCTGCCAATTGAACCACACAAGTCATAAAAGAATTTGGTACCTAAGTACCACTGTATGTGTGTATATATACTGTATATATATATATATATTATATATATATATATATATATATATATATATATATAAATATATAATACATTATATACATATATATATAAATTCACTACTCCCCTCCAAGTTTATTTCATAACACTCCCTTTACCTGACCTCGCTTCAACCAAGCCATGCGAAATTCCCATGACAAGAAATTGGCCTAGTTTCATGTCCAATTACACTCCGGCTCTAATTCTGTTGACCTCTGTCCGGCCAATGGGGAAAGTCGATAGATGAGCTTAATGGTGCTGACCCCAGGCCGAATGCGAAAGCTAAAATTTTAGAAATATACTGACACTCGCAAGGTAATGCGTTACAACTGGAGAGAGAGAGAGAGAGAGAGAGAGAGAGAGAGAGAGAGAGAGAGAGAGAGAGAGAGAGAAATGATGACACTTCCAACAGAAGTTATAAATTTGGTGAAATCGGTAATGGGGGAGAGAGAGAGAGAGAGAGAGAGAGAGAGAGAGAGAGAGAGAGAGAGAGAGAGAGAATGATCTCCATTAAGTTCACAAAACTGGAACAAAGAAACCACGAAATCTTGAATAAAAGGGACAAAGAAACTACTTATAAGTTTAAAGTCAGCAGGGTACAAGACACACACAGAGAGAGAGAGAGAGAGAGAGAGAGAGAGAGAGAGAGAGAGAGAGAGAGAGAGAGCACAAAAAGCATGCTAGATTCGCTGGCCACCTCTCGCCGAAACTTCATTAAAACCATCGATAACATTTTAGCGATCACCTGAGGACAGAGAGACAGACAGTGAGCCGTGCAGACACAGACAGAATGATAACAAACATACAAACAGGGAAGACAAGAGATTACGTGACTTTCGCCCCAACGGCAGACGAGGTCAAAGAGTGCAAAGAAAACGAGGACGTAAAAATGGAAAGGAGAAAAGAAAACCCGAGAAACAGATCACGGGAACGACAGAAGAGTCGAACAAAAGAAAAGGGATTTCGGATGAAATGACCACCGAGAAGATTGAGGGGTCTGCGGAAGCATTAATATGGACACGACAAAAGGAAGAGAGAGAGAGAGAGAGAGAGAGATACTGACATTTGCATCAGACGTTGTAAATTTGGCGAGATCGGTAATAGAGAGAGAGAGAGAGAGAGAGAGAGAGAGAGAGAGAGAGAGAGAGAGAGAGAGAGAGAGAGAAATGAAATGATTTCGGATAAGTTTCGATGATGGCACAAAGAATCCATGAAATCTTGAGTAAAAGGGAGAAACTTCTTTTACGTTTAAATTCAGCAGGGTACAAGAGAGAGAGGGAGAGAGGGGGAAGCTGCCTATCTTTTAGACAAAGAGATAAAAAGTTATTATATGCTTCATACACTAAATATATAAGTTATTATAGGCTTCACACACTAAATACATAAGTTATTATATGTTTTTAGAGAGAGAGAGAGAGAGAGAGAGAGAGAGAGAGAGAGAGAGAGAGAGAGAGAGAGAGAGAGAGAGAGAGCAGAGAGAGTAAAACAGCTATCTTACAAATACAGAAATGTGGAAGAATAACCTACTTCCTATTCTTACAGACAAAGAAAGATAAAAGTTATTATAGGCTTAAAGGAAGGAGAGAGAGAGAGAGAGAGAGAGAGAGAGAGAGAGAGAGAGAGAGAGAGAGAGAGAGAGAGAGAGAGAGAGAGTGAGTGAGGAGGGTAAAATGGTTATCTCACGGACATAGAGCAATGCGAAAAGAAGCTTCTTCAATCTTAAAGACAATGAAACATGAAAGTTATTATAGGCTTAAAGGAGAGAGAGAGAGAGAGAGAGAGAGAGAGAGAAAGAGAGAGAGAGAGAGAGAGAGAGAGAGAGAGACTTTTACGTTACATTCATAACAAAGTGAGACAAAAGAAATTTCTTTGCATTAAGACAAAGGAATGAAGACAGAGAAAGACTGGTTGAAAGCTATGAGAGAGAGAGAGAGAGAGAGAGAGAGAGAGAGAGAGAGAGAGAGAGAGGTTGTGGTATTACGAACTCTAATAAATTTATAAGTAACGAAGCTAATTAAAAAAATATACAATTTCCGATGAAATGGGGATTAACTTAAATAAAAAAAAGTATTGGGACTGTCATCACAACTTCCTGACTGATATAATTTTCAGCTTGAAGTCCGGATATTGGAAAGAGACATTGCAAAATGCGCAGTACAAATACTTAAGGGCCATGATGAATTTGTAGCGCCAAAGTGCCACAGATAAGAGATGCAATTCAGCTGGTAATAACGACCACGCCAGAGCCGGTCCTTCACTTTCCTCATTTTCTTTATTCTGGGCGCTTCCGCAAAAGAATGAACCCCTCTCTCTCTCTCTCTCTCTCTCTCTCTCTCTCTCTCTCTCTCTCTCTCTCTCTCTCTCTCTCTTTAGGAGTCTTTCCTCGTCCTAATGGAAGCCGAGAAGAGATCTCTCTTTCAACGGACGAACTTTCATTCTGGCTTTTCATTTACTACCCGGACTGAGGCAAAAACTTTTTCCCATTTTCTATCACGATGCAATTCGGTGTAAACGTCAGACTATTCTCCCGATTGAAGGGTATTTTAAAGAAAATCAATCTGTCTTTATCCAAAATAACCAACTGGCAAAGAGGTGATACAGGCACGACGGTTTGCAACGACGGGTATGGTCAATACTTGGATGCCAGATACTGTTAGCACACGAGATCCTATGCCCACCAGTTGGGGACAGGGTCATGAGGCCAGCGATCCCATCCTAAATCTCAAATGGTTACCATTAATGGGTAACAGGGTAACGCCTGCAGCCCACCCCCCCTCCAATTACACTAATTTGAAGACTAAGAAACAGACAAAAGTGTTGCCCAACAGACCGTAGGTAACTGACGTAATGGACAATAAGGGACAAATAGGTCCCAGATGCCAACAAAGTGAGTAAGCAAGAGAGTTTTCCCGCACAGTCTTGTTTATTTATGGTGAGAACAAAGCCATGGTAGTCATGCTTAAAAAAAAAAAGCCGCAATGCTTTAAGAGCATAAAAAACCTTATTCAAATGTTATGAAGGTATGGACAGACAATGCCACGGAATTCGGAGATAAGAAAACCACGTGATAGATCTCGAAAAATACGAAAAAAACGCTACAGTGTTCAGAAATATGCAAATATCTACGCTTTGGCCTTTCCATGATATTCAGACATGAGAAAATAGTCATTTGTTTTATGATAAAGAAAAAGTCAATATTCGGATACAGTGAAAAAAATTAGTTTTCCTCAAAATAACGATAAAAAACGCACCCATCGGATTTTGAAACAAGTAAGAGCAAAAATGCCTAAAATAAATAATGCAGAATTATAAATTAAACGAATATCAAAATTTCGAAGAACAAGAAAATAAAAAAAGACTAAAGAAGGGAATTAAAAAAATCAATAGAGGGGAAGAACTACAGAAACAGCGCAACGAAAACACAAATATCTAAAAATGGTAAAATACCCAATAGCTTTAAAAAATAATGTATTAATCTGTTGTGACAAGGAGGGAAGGAAAACGTGAGAATAACAAGATGACAAGAGAGAAAACAAAAGCAGAATAAAAGTGGAAATAAAAAACATACTACGAAATGCATAACAGATAAAAGTTGTTAGAGATACGGAAGTGGGTACAAGAATTATTGTGTCACGTTTGGAAAAAAGGAATGCTTTAAAAATGAACAAATGCAAAAGAATAAGAATGACGCGAAGATAAATACATAAAGAGTATAAATAGGACGCTGATTTCGTATAACTATTGAATAGGGATACGGAAAATCTAAACAATAGTAGAAAGGTAAAGAAAATGGAAATATATATAGAGAGAGAAAGACGAATGCTGGGAAAACCTAGAATGAACTCGACAGCGCACACTTCCGCCAACGCCAAAAAACAAAACAAAAAAATCCAGATTAAACTTGAAATCTTACCAACTGCTCCATGCTCCAAAGGTCACCCATCCTCTAACTTTCATTGACAGTCATTATTACCCTTCCGAGAAATTTGGTGCACTAACAAACAAGGTAATAATTACGGCAGGGTAGAAACCTGAATAACGAAATCCTTAGTGTGGAAACTGATGTGCTGATTTACTCATGCGAATAAAAAATTTTAAAATTATATTTTTGAAAACCTGTGTAAAAAAGGGAGTAGAACTGGACAAAAACAATAGAAATGCGATAAAATGGGAATAAGAGGAAAATTTGTAAAACTGTAAAGTAAATTTATATATAAATATATATATATATATATATATATATATATATATATATATATATATATATATATATATATATATAACATATATATGTATATATATATATATATATATATATATATATATATATATATATATATATATATATATATATATATATATATATTTCTTCTTCTTTCAACGTGCTTGTTTTCCCATATATGTAAAGTAAATTTATACATATACATATATATATATATATATATATATATATATATATATATATATATATATATATATATATATATTATATATATATATATATATATATATATTATATATATATATATATATATATATATATATATATATATATTTTTTTAAGAGAGAGAGAGAGAGGTTCAGGGGGAGGAACTAAAGAATTTCTCTCTCATGAAAAAGAAAACTCCGAGTGGAGACCACGAGAATTTCCAAAAGAATAACAAGGGCAAACTTAATAATAGACGAGTTGAAAGAGCAGGAAAGAAAAACGGAGAGAAAAATATTCGGGATAATGAGCTCTCTCGCGAGGGGGATTTCTCATTAATGCGCTCGCTACCAGTCTCTGACTCGCACTCAATCTATTCAAATTAAAATTTTTCACGTGTCTGACTGTGTCTGTATATCTGTTCATATCTCTATTTATATTACATAACGTCTGTCCTTTTATTTGTCATATATATATATATATATATATATATATATATATATATATATATATATATATATATATATATATATATATATATATATATACAGTACATATATATAACAGAACATCTAAATTTGTATTTGCAGATTATAAAATATATATATGTATACACATATATATACACACATTATAATATATATATATATATATATATATATATATATATATATATATATATATATAAATAACACATTTTAAATTGTACTGGCAGATTATAAAATGTACACTTTGGAGATCAATAAATTCTGCTCGTTCGATGTATTTGCTGATTACAAAATGGCTCTGTTCAAGGCAAATTGAAATGTGATAAACGCAAAAGTCTCCTCAAATTTCCGTTTCTAGCTATTTGCATGAATAAATGAAGTACCTTTAAAAACCTAATATATATCTTGAACTCGTTACTAAAATATGTATCTGGAGTTAGACAGTAACTGTGGGTCACAATCAAGGTGAAGACTGCAGGGGCTTGCAACCTCATCCCATTAATTGTAATTAAAAATATAAAATTATATCTACATATAATTATATGCATATGCATATATATATATATATATATATATATATATATATATATATATATATATATATATATATATATATATATATATATATATATATATATATATACACATATACACACACGTACGCGCATAAGCAGGTGTTTGCGCACGGGAGAGATCGCCGTGACCTTTCCCAGGCGAGGGCATTTTAAGGCTTTTGTTATAGATTCGAGGCACGGAAAGGGATTCCCCCTTCGTCGTAAAGGGAGGGGAAAACAGGAGGTAGGGAGGGAGGAAAGAGGAGGAGACCAGGTGGGTGATCCCCTTCTCACTCTCCCCACCCTCCTCCCACCCCTTACTCCCCTCCTCCCCTCCAACTCTCCGCCTCTCCAACAACTGCAGTATCTCTCAGCAGAACGATAATCGCCAGGATGCTATTTTTAGAAACACATCTTCCAGGTCGTCTCTCTCTCTCTCTCTCTCTCTCTCTCTCTCTCTCTATGTTTATCTGGCTGTGTGGGGTTTTTGGTTTTATGCCCATTTACACGCATTATTAAAAGAAGGATAAATGCCATGGAGCTGCTATTCTTCGCCTTAGCTCTCTTCTCGTCTGTCAGTTTGGACGTTAAATTATTATTATTTCTCTCTCTCTCTCTCTCTCTCTCTCTCTCTCTCTCTCTCTCTCTTAATGCGCATCTGTTATCACCATCAAAAGCTTTTTGGCACTATCTTTCACCCTTTCTCTTTCTCTTACCTGGGCTTTGTTGTGGTGTGGAGCGTCTCTCTCTCTCTCTCTCTCTCTCTCTCTCTCTCTCCACTTTCATAAGAGAATAATAAGAGTGCGGAGAAGGAAAAAGAAAAAAAGACAAAATGTCTAAATAGGACACTTCTAGCCCTTCGGGATGCACATAATACGTCGCTATTTTGCGACAAAAATCGATAACTCAAGGAGGCAAGGACCCAGGCGAAAAGGTTAGCAGGAAAAGTGACAGATCTCTTGTCATTTGGACTATATTGTCTCTCCCTAATGAGTTCGTGAAGGTTACCTGTCACTGGGAGTTTTTGCGCCCCCCTCCCCCCCGCTTTTTTTTTATTTTTTATTCTAGGCTTCTTTAATCAGTTCCGTGTTCGTTGACGGCGCATCTAAACAAGTTCGTCTGGAGTGGATATCGGTAATTACCGGATTGCCAGATTCTAAGAAATCTTGATCGTTTTACTTAGGAAATTTTCCCTAGCTCCGTTTTCTTTAACTTTTTTACTTTGGAAAATTTTCCATGACTCCGTTTTCTTTATCATTTTTACTTTGGAAAATTTTCCATGCCTCGTTTTCTTTATCCTTTTTACCTTGGAAAATTTTCCATGCCTCGTTTTCTTTATCCTTTTTACCTTGGAAAATTTCCCATGCCACCGTTTTCTTTGCCATTTTTACTTCGAAAATTTTTCCATTACTCCGTTTTCTTTATCCTTTTTACTTTGGAAAATTTCCAATGCCTCCGTTTTCTCTATCACTTTTACTTTGGAAAATTTTCCATGCCTCCGTTTTCTTTATTATTTCTATTGTGAAAAATTTCCATTCCTCCGTTTTCTTAATTACTTTTACTTTGCAAATTTTCCCATGCCTTCGTTCTCTTTATCTGTTTTACTTTGGAAAAATTTCCAAGCCTCCGTTTTATCTATTCTTTTTACTTTAGAAATTTCTCTACGATTCCGTTTCCTTTGACAACAAGATTACATTGTACTTTATTTTCCCCGGGCTACATTGGGCATATATTCGCCCGTTATCATCGCCCCTATTAAAAATGCCAATAGAAACGCGAGACAATATTGCTGCAATCAGTTCAAACGATTTGACGCAGTACCGGTACCATTAATATCGAAATAAATATTAAAAAAAAGATTAACAGCAAAATATTTATTACATTGTCATTAAATTTTGACGTTTTCGTCATCACTGTAGCGGCGATATAGCAGTGAGGGACGGTACTAATCTAATAATTGGCTTCGCTTCACGCGCAATGCGTTGTTAATCAATTCAACTATATTGCTTCTGCTGCTGGGCGTTGTCGTTATTAAATCTGGACAGGAGCAGAATGATGCAAATCGTAAACACGTCAGGAGAATGAGAGGCACTGATTCACAAACGAATGTAGTATTTTTATACGGAGTCCAACCGCATCCCTCCGATAAGTGAAGGTAGGAAATTGCGTCTTATGAAGTCTGCCCTGCCAAGGTTAGGTTAGGATGTGTAAGGTTAGACGAATGGTAATATCGGGTGTCACGCCAGTTTGCTTGTAGCACCTTGACGTTAAATTTCGCAGAAAGCATCTATTAATGAGGGTAAGTTACTGAGCTGCGCACGCTTGCCCAACTTCAATTTTGCACAAACACAAACAATTAATGGCTACTTTTTGCTAACAGATGCAACGTTCTCGTGCGACACAGTACCATGAAAATTACTTTATACTGAAAAGTAATGAAAAAATAAGTGACGAAAATCAATACTGTTCAAACATACATACTCCCACACTATATATATATATATATATATATATATATATATATATATATATATATATAGATATATATATATAGATATATATATACAGTATAAGAAAGTATACCTTAGTTTTACTAGACCACTGAGCTGATTAACAGCTCTCCTAGGGCTGGCCCGAAGGATTAGACTTATTTTACGTGGCTAAGAACCAACTGGTCACTTAGCAACGGGACCTACAGCTTATTGTGGAATCCGAACCACATTATATAGCGAGAAATGAATTTATATATATTATGTATATACAGTATACACAATAATATATATATATATATATATATATATATATATATATATATATATATATATATATATATATATATATATATGCATATCTATATATACAATATATATATATATATATATATATATATATATATATATATATATACAAAAAACATTTGGAATCCTATACGATTATTTTCTTCTTGAAAATCCAGGAAAATGCAAAACCACGGCAATATTTCACCCCCGATGCAATCTTGAGGCTCTGCCTCCGTAATAAAATGGAGAAACATATCTTTTTATTACAGCCATTAAGAGGAAGAAAAAATAATTACTGGCTGGGTTTCAGTTATTTCAGACGCAATGCCTCTCCCGTATACCACTACAGTCTTGATTCACGCACACCGGTTTATATATATATATATATATATATATATATATATATATATATATATATATATATATATATATGTACATATATATATATACACATATATATACATATACACTCGTATGTATGTATATATATACTGTATATATATATATATATATATATATATATATATATATATATATATATATATATATATATATATATATATATTTTTTTTTTTTTTTTTTTTTTTTTTTACAGAAAAGAAACTGAGGTAGACAAGGAAAAACGCACGAACTGGATTAGGCAGGACTGAGCCAAGAGCAATTTGTCGGAACAATGTATCCTGTTGTACATCTTTCAGTCACCCCTTTCTTACGTTTTCCAATGACCCCTTTCTTTCATACACCTTTCCCTTTCAAACATCTTTCAGTACTAATTCCTTAAACCTTCCCATGATCCCTCTCGCTCCCAATGGCTCTTTTCTTCACTCTTTTGGTGACGATGACCTAAGATGCTAACCTTTCTACGGGCACTTTTTAGGCCACTATTTTGTCCGGTTTCCTTACATTTACTCTGAAAATCCACACTTCATTTCCATAAAGGAGCACTGGCTAAAATAAATATAAAATATTTTGGTAATGGACGGAAACTGACATCGTTATGAAAACGAGTTGCAATCGATGACAGCTTCACCTTCAAACTGTTAAATATACGATACCTGGCAGTACAAACTCGCTCTCACCTGAAAATACACATTAATTGCCACCACAAACAAAGTCTGACGAGGCTTGTGTACTCACCTGTGTCTATTTACCTATCGTTCCACAAACCGTTAAGGAAGGATTTCAATGAAATTTCAATGAAATTTTCTCAAGGGATGGACATAAAGTCAAAACAGAATACAATAGAATACAGAATTTAGGCCAAAGGCCAAACGTTGAGACCTATAAGGTCATCCAGCGCTGAAACGAAAATTTACAGTAAAAGGCTTAAAAGGTGTAACAGGAGGAAAACCTCGCTGTTGCACTATGAATCAATTGTTAGGAGAGGGTGGAAAGTAAGATGGAAGGAAGAGAATATGAACGGAGATAGAGAAAAAGGAATGAAAGGGGTTGCAGCTAGGGGCCGAAGGGAGGACGCTGCAGATAACATTAAGTAATGAATACAGTGCACCGCAATAGGTGCACTGACAGCACTACCCCCTACGGGGATAAGGCCAAAGGAAATAAGATTAGATTTTTTAATGAATGAGGATCTAGATTAGGGTCTTGGATTTTCTGGGCGTTGGTGGGATGTGCACCAGTCCTTTTATTTTCTCGTCTTTTGAGGGCATTCTAAACAGGAGAAAACAAGACCATTAATTAAGCCAGAAATCCAAGAGACGGTATTGTTTTCTTTAACTCATGAGACGCGCAACCTACAGTCTGTTCTATGTAGCCTTGGTGTGGCCACCGCCTAACAGTGACAAAAAAAGGGGACGGTGAAAAAAAAAAAAAAAAAAAAAATGGCGTGGCCTTAATCAAGGGAGGCAGAACCCTGAATATGCAATCAGAGAAAATGGAACACATACGCACACACACGTCGCCCAAGCAACTTATCCATTGCGCACTACTACTACTACTACTACTACTACTACTACTACTACTACTACTACTATCAGTACCGACAATGACAAAAATATATATAAACAAAATAGGAATGTACGTTTTTGGCAATGTATGAAAATATTACGGAAATTACATAACAGTACAACCTGTTCTAAGAATTTAGTACTAAAACGTAATAGCTAATCAAATACAAAAGGGGGGGAGAGAGAGAGAGAGAGAGAGAGAGAGAGAGAGAGAGAGAGAGAGAGAGAGAGAGAGAGAGAGAGAGAGAGAGAGAGAGAATGAAAATATTACGGAAATTACATAACAGTACAACCTGTTCTAAGAATTTAGTACTAAAACGTAATAGCTAATCAAATGCAAAAGGAAGAGAGAGAGAGAGAGAGAGAGAGAGAGAGAGAGAGAGAGAGAGAGAGAGAGAGAGAGACCTTACAGACCTTACAGTTCGTTCGGGTTGCTCCAAGTCCCTCAGTGTGAGGCACCTCTGATGTCTACCAGAGAATTGCTAATGTATCTTCCGGTATATTTTGCATCTTCCAATCTTGGATGGTCTGGGATGCATCTTAGATATTTGTCGAGATTATTCTTAAACACATCTACGCTCACTCCTGACATGTTCCTCAGATGAGCTGGTAGCGCATTGAATAGACGCTGCATTATCGATGCTGGTGCGTGGTGGATTAATGTCCTGTGTGCTTTCCTTAGTTTTCCTGGTATAGTTTTGGGCACTATTAATCTACCTCTGCTTGCTCTTTCTGACATTTTTAGCTCCATGATGTTTTCGGTAATTCTTCTATCTGTTTCCATGCCTGGATTATCATGTAGCGTTCTCTTCTCCTTTCGAGACTATATAAATTTAAGAATTGTAGTCTTTCCCAGTAGTATTCTAGCTGTAAAGGACCTTTGTACACACTATTTGTGCAATATCCTTTTGGTAGTGTGGGTACCATATTATATTGCAATATTCAAGTGGGCTACGTACAAACGTTTTATAAAGCATAATCATGTGTTCGGCTTTTCTTGTTTTGAAGTTCCGGAACAACATTCCCATTTTTGCTTTGCATTTTGCCAATAGTATTGCTATTTGATTATTGCATAACATATTCCTATTCAACATCACACCAAGGTCTTTAACTGCTTCCTTATTTGTGATTGTCTCGTTATTAGGTCCTCTATATGCATGTAGCATTCCTTCTTTATCACCATAGTTGATTCAAATTTATTAGTTAAATACCATCCTATTTACCTCTGCCCATTAATATATTTTGTT
>NC_089750.1:64242206-64249706 GCF_040412425.1 Macrobrachium rosenbergii
AGTAGCAACACGTCGCTGTTTGTCGCGGGTAAACAGTTTACAGTTTTGACTTTGACATTTAAAACATATTTGTCCCTACGTGACTCTACGCTTCACAGGGAAAGAATCCTTTTGATGGCATGGCGACTCCCTAATTATTAATGGACTCAATAAGCAGCTATCTTTAATGATAGAACGCGCCGACGGGTTCAATGCTACAAAGACCGTACGCTGTAAACAATCGGAAATACGACCGTTTTGAAATCGTATTTTTGTAACCCTATATTTTTGTTAAAATCGTATTTTTGTACAGTATATTTTTGTTAAAATCGTATTTTTGCACCGTATATTTTTGTTAAAATCGTATTTTTGCACCGTATATTTTTGTTATAATCGTATTTTTGTACCCCTATATTTTTGTTAAAATCGTATTTTTGTACCCCATATTTTTGTTAAAATCGTATTTTTGCATCGTATATTTTTGTTAAAACAGTATATTTGCACCGTATATTTTTGTTAAAATCGTGTTTTTGCTCCGTATATTTTTATTAACATCGTATTTTTGCACCGTATATTTTCGTTAAAATCGTATTTCTGGACCGTATATTTTGTTAAAATCGTATTTTTGTACCCCTATATTTTTGTTAAAACCGTATTATTGCACTGTATATTTTTGTTAAAATCGTATTTTTGCATCGCATATTTTTGTTAAGATCGTGTTTGTGCTCCGTATACTTTTGTTAACATCGTATTTTTGCACCGCACACTTTTGTTAAAATCGTATTTTTGCACCTCACATTTTTGTTAAAATCGTGTTTTTGCGCCGTTTGTTTTTTTTTAAACCGTACTTCTGCACCGTATATTTTTGTTAAACTCGTATTTTTGCACCGTATATTTTTGTTAAAATCGTATTTTTGCACCGTATATTTGTGTTAAAATCGTATTTTTGCACCGTATATTTTTAACATCGTATTTTTGCACCGTATATATTTAAAATCGTATTTTTGCACAGTATATTTTTGTTAAAATCGAATTTTTGCACCATATATTTTTGTTAAAATCGTATTGTTGCTCCGTATATTTTTGTTAAAATCTTACTTCTGCACCGTATATTTTTGTTAAAATCGTATTTTTGCACCATATATTTTTGTTAAAATCGTATTTTTGCACCGTATATTTTTGTTAAAACCGTATTTTTGTAACATATATTTTTGTTAAAATAGTTTTTGCACCGTATATTTTTGTTAAAATCGTATTTTTGTACCCCTATATTTTTATTAAAATCGTATATTTGTACCCCTATATTTTTTTTAAATCGTATTTTTGCACCGTATATTTTTGTTAAAACAGTATTTTTGCACCGTATATTTTTGTTAAGATCGTGTTTTTGCTCCGTACATTTTTGTTAACATCGTATTTTTGCACCGTATATTTTTGTTAAAATCGTATTTTTGCACCGTATATTTTTGTTAAAATCGTATTTTTGCACCGTATATTTTTGTTAAAATCGTATTTTTGCACCGTATATTTTTGTTAAAATCGTATTTTTGCATCGCATATTTTTGTTAACATCGTGTTTGTGCTCCGTATACTTTTGTTAACATCGTATTTTTGCACCAAAATCGTATTTTTGCACCGTATATTTTTGTTAAAATCGCGTTTTTGTTCCGTATATTTTTGTTAAAATCGTATTTCTGCACCGTATATTTTTTTAAATCGTATTTTTCCACCGTATATTTTTGTTAAAATCGTATTTTTGCACAGTATATTTTTGTTAAAATCGTATTTTTGCACCGTATATTTCTAAAATCGTATTTTTGCACCGTATATTTTTAAAATCGTGTTTTTACACCGTATACTTTTGTTAAAATCGTATTTTTGCACCATATATTTTTGTTAAAATCGTATTTTTGCTCCGTATATTTGTTAAAATCGTATTTTTGCACCGCATATTTTTGTTAAAATAGCATTTTTGCAACGTATATTTTTGTTAAAATCGTATTTTTGCACCACACATTTTAGTTAAAATCGTATTTTTGCTCCGTAAATATTTGTTAAAAACGTATTTTTGCACCGTATATTCTTGTTAACATCGTATTTTTGCACCGTATATTTTTGTTAAAATCATATTTTTGCACCGTATATTTTTGTTAAAATCGTATTTTTTGTACCGTATATTTTTGTTAAAATCGTATTTTTGCACCGTATATTTTTGTTAAAATCTTATTTTTGCACCGTACATTTTTGTTAAAATCGTATTTTCTCCGTATATTTTGGTAACATGCTTCCGAAGCTGTAAATGTTTCTTTAACTTATAAAATCAAGGTGTAAATATATTCGTGATTTTTCAGTGCTCCAGAACTGACTGCAGTAACGAGCAAACAGAGTTGTGTATTAAGACTTAGCAGGAACTCTTGACATTAAGATTTAAAAAATACTCATAGCAAGAAGTCTTAAAATGCAAAAACAAATCCATAGTTAACTAACCACATATTCGTATTTTGAAAATACATTTGTACAGTTAAATAAATGGATTTGTTTCTACATAGTAAGATTAACCATGAACTCAAAGACAATCGAAAGGTAATAAAACTCTATTCTCCATATAAAAAGCATCTAAATTAATAACGAAAAAACACAAAATACAAAAGGAATATCAAAGTAAACATCACGTGGACCGGAATAAAAAAAAAGGAAGAAAAAAAACAGGCTACCTTTTCTAAGTTCCAAACTGCTCGGTAATTGCTATGCATAGAAAGGAAATCAAATATTTACCCCTTTCCGGGAACTTATGAATAAAATTATACTCGAATCCTTTTATATACAAAATTCACAGCATCCTGCAAGTCCTATCAGAATGCCTCGGGGTGGCGATGCTGGATATGAGGCCGCTTTGAATATTAACACGAAAATCGCATTAATCCATCGCGTACGCGACGTGCCTCGATTCTCTGCGGAAAAATGTGCGCTGGTATGTTTCTGTGCGATTTAGATGTATGTACGTATGCAGGTGAGTGTGTGTGTGTATATATATATATATGTATATGTATATATATATATATATATATATATATATATATATATATATATATATATATATATATATATATATATATATACATATACAGTATGTGAGAGAGAGAGAGAGAGAGAGAGAGAGAGAGAGAGAGAGAGAGAGAGAGAGAGAGAGAGAGAGAGAGAGAGAGAGAGAGAGAATTGGTAAAGGAATCATGTTTGTTTAGATGAAGGACCTCGCCAGCTCAAAAGGGAGGTAACAGGAGGAATATCTATTGGCTAACCAAATGGAAAATACATAATAAATAGTTTTAAATCCTGGGCGTCTTCTCTTTGCTTATGAAAATATATTTTCCTGTGAGATATGTGTATACAGTATGTGTATATGCATATACACCATATATATATATATATATATATATATATATATATATATATATATATATATATATTATATATATATATATATATATATATATATATATATATATATATATATACACATATACATATACACATCTCACAACAAAATAAATTTTCACAAGCAAAAGAGAAGACGCCCAGGATTTAAAACTATTTATTATGTATTTTCCATTTGGTTACCCAATAGATATTCCTCCTCTTATCTCCCTTTTGAGTTGGCGAGGTCCTTCATCTAAACAAAAGTGAAGGCCTTTTACCAATGGATATCTTGTCCCTAGTTTCCTACAAAATGAATCTGCGGTTTCCATTAACTGAAACTGTAAAAACATTTCATTTGCACAGACGTACGACGGACATACGCCTATTGCGTCACCTTCATTGTCTAACTCATGAACACCTGTGTATAAAACTTTAAAAAATCACCTGGTTTTATACTCATAACAGATCGCCGAGCCCTGGCAAACACCTCATTAACAGTCCCTATCACGTCAATCATATTTTAAACGATAATTAAAAACTGCCTTTTCAAACGGTGGATACAACTTGTTAACCGACAGAGTTAAAACTTCTGAAAAGATGTTTTTTTGGCGGCGGCGGTAAATGTTTTGGAAGGGAAATACGAAATCGTTATTGCGTTTGAAATAACAAAAATATTTTGCTTTTGGTCTGAAAATTATTTGTAAAAAAAGAAAAAAACATTATTTTGCTTTTGGTCTAAAAATTATTTGTAAAAAACGGAAAAAAATTCATTTCCTTTTGGTCTAAAAATTATTGCAAAAAAAATAGTCCACGGTGTTTGTTTATTTACGTATTCAAGTGTTATTTCTCGTTTGATCCGAAAGATACTTCAAAATGTTACTGACAGTGCAACTATACTGGAAACGATTGGCTTCCGCGTTCTCTTAGGCTACAACAGCATTCATTATGACCCACTGCCGCTTGCATCGAACAGATGAGGTTTGCTGCAAGCTCAAAAATCATAAAAACGATGCGTGTACAAAGTCTAAATACAGCTAGCGAGTCGACTCGCTCTTTATCAATATTTTTTAATAAAATACAATAATGCTAATATAGCCTGACTTTATCAACTTCTTTATTCTTGATGTGATGATATAACCTCGATAAAAATTGCGTAGGAAATATATATAAAAAAAAAAATTCGAGTCAAAATAGCGGTAACGATAACTACAGCACATTGCTTAGTAAGACTATACATAAAATAATGCAAGCAAGCGGGAAAGAAAAGTGCTGAAACTAGAAAGAAGTTAGATAAAAACCTATCTAAAACGGTAACTACGAAAGATTTCAAAGCGAAGGTGAAAGAAAAAATAAACTAACGAAGTATCGACTGACAGATGAAAAAAGTAAAAAAAAATAAATTTAGACGCCGAAAAGATTCTTGAAAGAGTTCAAAGCAACGGTAGAAAAAGAATGGAAGGATTCAGCTTGAATAAAAAAGACGAAGGGGAAATAAAAGGAATGGAGGAGAGCGAGCACTGAAGCGTTCATAAATTTTTTCCGGGTCGGAAACACGAAATTGAAAACATTTCATACATTTTTCCAAGGCGGAAATATGGAATTGAAAGCGACAATTGTAACTCGCTGGCTACAATGCAGGTCTGGGCTCAGACTGGTTGGCAATCCAAAGGTCCATGCCAGCTCTCTTATTCCCTGAAACTCCTTTAATTCACTGAAGAGCTGCCTTTGTGCATGGACCCGTGCTGGCATAAGGACGGCTTATTCTGCGATATAACAACCAACCGGTGGTCTCTCGATCAGCGAAGTTCAACAACTTTGGGTCTGGACAGACGCCTTTTGGGAGATAGACAGAATATACAATTTAGGACAAAGGCCAAGCACTGGGACCTATGAGGTCATTCAGCGCTGAAAAGAAATTTGATAGCAAGAGGTTTAAAATGTGTAATAGGGAGAAAACCTCACAGTTGCACTTTGAAACAACTGTTAGAAGAGGGTGGAAAGAATGATGGAAGAAAGAGAATATGAATGGAGGTACAGAAAGGGGTTGCAGCTAAGGGCCGAAGAGACACTGCAAAGTACCTTAAGAAATGCCTACAGTGCACCGCGTGAGTGCACTTACGGCACTACACCCCTCCGGAAGCGGCCTTTTGGTACACCAGTTTCCTTTTGACCATCTGCGGGGGCATGGTCGTGGGCACACGCAGCCAATCTCATTCCAAAAACCTATGTTTAGTGCGAAGGGGTAACAAGTTCTTGACCCCCAACCAAAAATAATAATAATTAAAAATAAAACATTATACCAAGGATGAACGTAGTGTGAAGGCGTTAGCCCTATAACCAAAATGTAACGAACTTGAAAAAAAGACCTTTGAAATCTAGTGTAGGCAACAATGGTTTACAATGAAGATCTACAAACAAAAACAAACTTTTACCCACTTGTTCTGAAGTCAGAGAAAAGAGATACTTGCTTTCTTCATGAAAATTACCTGAGAATAACATAATATACTTAATATGTTCAGATGCGCAACTCTGGATGTGTACTGAAGACGCCTCTTGTATTAAGTCTAAAAAAAGGATGATGATACTTTACAGCGCGGCTGTTAGGTCGGAGGCTAGTAAATGGTATGATATTACCTTGCTACGTGAGCACCGAGTATTAATGGCTAGTAAAAGTGGAGAGCTGGCCTTGATAAGTAGCTGTAAAGTAAAAGGTTCGCTAAAGTGGAGAAAAGGCTTAGGCAGGTAGCTTTTAATTAAAAAGACTAATCATCATTAAAGTAATTACTATGCCTTCTAGTGTAGCAACCAAATCAAAGGCTAAGAAAAAACTGAGAAAAAACTGTCATAAAACACGGTGATGATATCCTAAAAATTACGCGTATTATCATCACAGCAGGAGGTAAAGAAGAAGTATACCTTAGTTTTACCAGACCACTGAGCTGATTAACAGCTCTCCTAGGGCTGGCCAGAAGGATTAGACTTATTTTACGTGGCTAAGAACCAATTGGTTACTTAGCCACGGGACCTACAGCTTATTGTGGAATCCGAACCACATTATAGCGAGAAATGAATTTCTATCACCAGAAATAAATTCCTCTAACTCTTCATCAGCCGGCCGGGGAATTGAACTTCGGCCCGTCGAGTGACAGTCCGCAGCTCTACCGACTCACCCAACGAAGAGCTTACAACAGGAGGTAAAAGAAGAGAAGGACAAGGAGTAATAATCATAATGAGGAAGAGCAACACAGAGAGAGGTGGAATCGAATCCGCCACTTCTAGACCTGTAGATAACCTTGTTTATTTAGTGCCCTCCTCGTTATATTCGCCGACGAGGGTGAATAAGGTAAGACCCGTGAATATGAAAGCAACAGGAATCAATCAATCATCTCTGCTTCTTGGGACGATCGTTGTTTTAATGAATAAAGAATCCAATCAAATTTTAAGGAGCTGCAAGGACACGTACCCACTACCAGATCAGAGAGAGAGAGAGAGAGAGAGAGCCAAGCGCTGGGACTTTTGAGGTCATTCAACCCTGAAGGGGAAATAGAAAGCAAAAGGTTTGAAAGGTGTAACAGAAGGAAAACCTCGCAATCACAACTGTGAAACAATTGTTAGGAGAGGGTGGAGAGTAAGATGGAAGTAAAAAAAAATGAAAGGGGTTGCAGCTAGGGGCCAAAGGGACGCTGCAAAGAACTCTAAGTAATCCCCACAGGGCACTGCATGAGGGGCACTGATGACACTACCCCCTCTCCCTCCCACTATGGGGGCAACCAAATCCGAGGGTTGAAAGGCTGTAATTTTAGGTAAGGAAGTCGGGGTTCATGGGGCTTCTCGCTTTATTGATATAAGCCACGTATTCGTCACTAAACAAGGTAGGAAACCTCTCTAATTTCAAGGACGGAAATATTTCCACGACACCAACGTTTACTGAAACTCCATTACGGAAACTATAAAAAAAACTGAAAGTATAGTCCTTTTTCCATTAGCTAAATAAAACCCTAGTTTCACAATTAATATAAATACTACGGTAACAGGCAAAGCAAGCAAATTATGGAAGATGCCACATGTAAAATAATACGTTTACAGCATAACGTTCGCTTACAC
>NC_089750.1:64252206-64277206 GCF_040412425.1 Macrobrachium rosenbergii
TAACACGAACAGCTGAAGAAGTTCACTCAGTGACAAAAACAACAAATACAAATGGTTCTCAATAAACCACCCCAGTGGCCAAGTCGATAGCATGGTGGACTTCGATGACCTAGACGTCAGTTCGAGTCATCCCCTTATAAGAAGAGTTTTGGACAAAAATAGGAGGGCGAATATAATTTCACGCCTATGCCATGTAAATACCAATCAATGGATGTGTGTGTGTGTGTGTGTGTGTGTATTGTACACATATGTGTCCATTGATGACTCAGCATGTACTGAGTGTTAAGAAGGGTAATTTCAAACTTTTATTTTTGAAGGATGATGCTCTTCTCCCTTCGTAACAACGTCAATGTTTCTTTCCGTGATTTTCATTACTCTGTCCGTTCAGTTCATCTATCTCCACAGTGAAACTCACCATTAACCACGTGATGATCATCGTTCTTCGCACGACAATCATCTTTCCTCCTCGCCCATTTTGCGGCCCAGAATTCCTTACTCCAATATACCAATTTTCCTTCACAAAACGTTCACCATCTTTCTTTATCACTCTCCTACATTGGTGTCAATCTAACTTTAGACCGATAAGTATCCTCTCCCCCCACTTCTCCTCCTCCCCCTCCCCCTCCTCCTTCATAATGAAGCTTATCTCTCTCCTCACGAGACGTTCACAGTTCGGAAGACTCGCCACCGAGATGATGAAACCTCCACTTCTGGGGCCCTCCTCCCCACCACTCCCCCACCTCTCAAACCTAGATGGATCTAACGGCAGCGTTGCTTTAGTGCGACATCGACTGCAATACAATATGAACAGTCATGAATAACCGACGTCGTGGGAGCAACTTCCCCCATGTAACTGGCGCTGATGTGGACGATGACCGGTAACTTTTTTTTTCGTTTTTATTTTTATTTTTGAGGTAAAAAAAAAGAAGGGGGAGGGACAGGGAATCAATTGATGGCTGGGAAATTCACTGAAGAACGGTGTAAACATCCGTTGCAATTCGTTTCTTAACACCGAACAGAACTTATGAATAAGCACCGATACCAGAGTTGGACTGGTGGTTATGTTTACAGTCGTTTATTTGTCTGTCCCCTAAATCTCTCAACGTTTTTCATAAACTTTACGGAAAAAGAATTTTTTTTTTAGATGGATGCAGATAAGAATGAGTGTTGCCTATTTGTTTTTCTGTCTAAAGTTATCGCAAGTTTTCGTTGCCGAACGTGTGCCCTTACGTAGTGCCTTGCAGTTCTTGATGACGTGAGTCTTGACTCTGCTCATTACAATACACAAACGTAATATTAACATTAGGAAATACCCGTGCTGTAAAATACGAAAAATTACGCCGATATTAAAAGCTTTGGAATCAATCATTATATATATATATATATATATATATATATATATATATATATATATATATATATATATATATATATATATATATATATATATGTGTGTGTGTGTGTGTGTGTGTGTTGTTTGTATATGTGTGTGTGGACGCACGCTCGTGCTAGAATAAATGTCTATATACTGTATAATACAAATGTAATTATTTGAAGAAAATTACCCATAAAAAACGAGACAGACGTAATTCCCCAACTCGAAAATAAAACTTCAAATCCCATGCAATGAAACAGGAACGTTTTGCATCACTTCTTCCCTGACTCCAAAGCAGTAAATAAGTGTTCAACTGTATAGACAAATCTACATTCGCTATTGTCTCCATGTGGCCCAACCTGTGATCCCACCACCTAAGAACATTCAAGCTACGTCTTATTACCAGTACTATGGGTCTTATGTATCTGTTTGTCTGCGTTATATCACCAATGGACCATTTTTTCTCTCTGTACAATTACCTGAGATTTCAAGCAGAAAAAACTAATTCGTGCAACCAAAGCATTTTACTCCACGGGTCAGCAATCTTTTCATTAATAAAGACTCTTCCCTCTTTGAGTTAACTGATTTTTACAAAGCTCCGGTTGCCTTTCTCAAGCCAATCTTATTCAACCATTACCGGTAACGTTTGCTTCTCAATAACAACAAAATATAAAATTAACTGTCCTAATAAATCGATAATACCCTCGCTTTGATGTTAGTTTTGAACGCCATAGCCCTTTGCCTTAATATCTTTTTACATTTCTCTTAATTCCTTTTTGCCGTTTTCTTTACTCGTCTTAATATTTTCTTCTGGATTTCATACTTTCTTCTCTTAGTCGTTCCTTTATTTCTTTCCCATAAGATCTTTCACATCTATAAAAGGTTCTTTAGTTAAAGTATACCTTAGTTTAAGCAGACCACTGAGCTGATTAACAGCTCTCCTAGAGAGGGCTGGCCCGAACGATTAGACTTATTTTACGTGGCTAAGAACCACTTGGTTACCTAGCAACGAGACCTACAGCTTATTGTGGAATCCGAACCACATTATAACGACAAATGAATTTCTATCATCAGAAATAAATTCCTCTTATTCTTCATTGGCCAGCCGGAGAATCGAACGCGGGTCTAGCAGAGTGCTAGCCGAGTACGATATCGGCCTGTCCAATGAGGAACTGGTTCTTTAGTTTGTTGGAGTTTTAAGGCCTTCGGATTCTGAAGCTTTTTCAGTGACCTGGTGTTTTACTATTTTACAAACCTTCCATTTCAGTAGCAGCTTATTCACCATGCTGAAGTTTTCTACCTCAAGTACCATAAGCATTTGGACCTTTTGAAAAACAACAAACAAAAGGGCAAAACCACAAAAATGACAAATAAAACAAAAACAAAACACTGACAAAGCTTATCCTAAGGGCATTAAACTCGCTCTCTCAGGCTCGTTCAAGCGACGCTTCGGCTGAATATCTGCACACACACACTCTCTCTCTCTCTCTGTGCCAGGTCCCGGCCCCGTTGTCATGGAAATGAACCCTGCCGAAGAGGACATGACGGCGTTTTTACCTGGGTCACAGAGCCAACCGCCGCCATTCGAATTCTGAGTGACGAAATGACCCACTGAAGTCAGGAGGGAAGATCAAAGGGGGAAAATCCCTGTTATAGGGAGGGCGGCGCTTTCGGCCGTCACACATAAAAAGAAAGGGAGGACTCGTCAAAAGGAAAGAGTGCTCTTGTATTTAGCAAAACAGTCTGTACGCACTATATGTATAATGTATATATGTACATACATACGCACATACATTTATATATATATATATACTGTATATATATATGTGTATATGTATATATATATATATATATATATATATATATATATATATATATATATATATATGTGTGTGTGTGTGTGTATGTATGTATATATTATATGAATTATATACAGATATACATGTATATATACATATGTACATATATATTAATTATATATATATTACACACACACACACACAGTGTGTATGTTTGTTTCATACTACAAAATGAAAGTTCTTCATTTATATATAATAATAATGAAAAAAAATGCAAGACCTATACTAAGGCAAAGAGAATATAAATTTTTAAATGGAACCGCCAAAAAAGTTTATTTTAAATTTATAAAAAAAAAGATTTATGCAAAATATATATTCTGTATCATACTAACTCCTTCCAACTCTGAAGACGTGAAGTATATCATCGCTTTCCTAAAGCATAAGATTCTTCCCGGTTCCTGCAGGCAGCCCAAGAGGAAGGTCCCTCAGTCGAACCTGAGTACTTGGTCTCCGGTCTTGAGTCTGACAAGAGAGGTCCTGTTCTGGTTCTTTCCACAGGGAACTTGAGGTCACTCTTTTACAGGATGGTCTTAGCTGGGGAACTCAGGAACCGAGGTCTGCCTTGGGGGTGGGGCATTCCTGTTCCCCAACAGGCCAAAGGGAACCTCAGGAGGTTAGAAAAGAAAGTACTGTACTTTTCCTTCATAGGAACGCGAAAAGGTTTATAAGGGAATGGGCCACTGATCAGATAAGTCTGGGGGTACTTGCTTACCAAAGAATAACTAAGGTGGGAAATCCGTTGAGAAACCAGTTCTTGTATAAAGATCAATTAAAACGAACAGTAATTTGTTTGTCCGTTCTCTACGCTCTAATTCGACAGGTGTACAATACACAAGATAGCACCTGATTGCCGAGAATCCTAAAACGAAACATTTTTGGAACCGGATGTTTCAGATGGGGAGTCAGAGCAGAGGTCTGCTTCAACACCTTTGCAACATGCAACCTGTTGCAAGGACTACGCTCGAGGAAGACCCGTTTAATCCATACCAACCAACTATCGATAATAATAATAATTTCATTACCCATAGTACATCACTATCATGTGACCAGAGATAGTAAGTAAAAAGCCACAATAATGTATATGAGCGATTGTACTTTTCCAAAATACAACAAAAAGGATTAAAAAACCGGGAGCTTTCGACCGTTTGCACAAAAGCAGGGTACTACACATAAGATTACAAAAACAAAAAAGCGGTTGGGGACTTCGCTCACAACAGCGCTACTGCTGAACATTACTGGGAGAATAATCACGTCATGGACTGGGATGGAGCTAAAACTATATGTAGTAGCAGTCTAGTAGGCCATAGAAGAGTAGCGGAAGGGGCTTTGATAAATATTTGCAACACATTAGATGGCAATAAAGCCTTTTCACACGAGGACAGACGTACAGACAGGCTAGTCTGTCATTCCATATATATAAATTTAAAGCAGTTTCTCGAGGCCCCTGATACTGTCTCCATCTCTCTCCGCACAGGTTGTCTAAGTGGCAGTTGTCAAAGAAACAAGAGGCACCGATGCTGAAAGTGGTTCAGCAACCACGAAACACCTTGTCACCAGTAACGAGCACCGTACGAGCGAGAGACGGCCGTTAAGATCACGTCTGGCTCACAGATACAGGGAAACAGCCATCACATGACCGTCATCTCTTAGAGATTGTTCGATGGTTTCTTGGACTATTACAAAAAAAAATTCGTCAGTTGTCTTTCTAAAAAACACATGTATTTTTATTCAGTTGGCTGAAAAGGACCGTTGTGGAAACGGTCGAAAGCTCCCTTTTTTTTTTACCGTTTTTTTGTGTATTTTGGAAAAATACAATCGCCCATGCACGTTATTGAGGCTTTTTACTTAATTTCATTATTATTATTATTTTTATTATTATTAAATACAAGAAATACAGAAATAAATTTCTACCTCACATCGGGATCGAACCTGTAACTTCCAGGGTGACAGACCCCAAATGGCACTTCCAACCGCTACCTAAGTTACAGGACAGTACTTTGGTCCCAACTTCTATGGTGACCTCTGCGACCTTGTCTCTCAACAGAAAGGGTCAAGGGTTCAGAATAAAAATCTATAATTATTCCTCTTATCATTAAAAACAACGGTAATTTCAGAGAGGGTCGAGACCTGCCCGGGCTGAACAACAGCAAGTCTGATAGTTTATTGCCCGCAGATATCATCGTTACTTAAGAGTAAATATGAAATATTTAAATACATATTTTGCATTTTATTATACCGAGGTTAATAATAACGTAAAAACATTCATAAGTGACAAGTAAAAAACTACCTTAGAAAACCGGCCACCAAAAGGATAGAAAATCCGTATTAAACAAAGGAAACAGTGCAGAACGAATAAAAAATAAATAAATAAATAAATATAAAACAATGATATGCCTTAATAAACAACAAACGAAAACTTAACATGGAAATTCCCTCATCTGTAAACTCATTCACATGAATAACACTGCCAAGGAAACTGAAGCACGCAAACTGGTCTCAAGGCCGTAGACAACAAGAGCAAGGTCGACTGCACGGTCAACGGCGAAGCCTTACTGAAACTTACATCAGACTATGTAGGTCTAGGGAGAGCAGCAATAGTTAACATTGTCCAGTAGCCACTGGAAACAGGAAGAAAAAGAGAAAAAGCGCACATCTATCCTGGGAAAAAGAAGACTGAATTATCTGTCAATGGCCCCAGCCGCCCTCGCCACCCCCACCCCCTCCACCTCCTCTCTCTCTCTCTCTCTCTCTCTCTCTCTCTCTCTCTCTCTCTCTCTCTTTTTTTATAATGTATGTATATATGTGAATACATTATACATACATATATATATATATATATAATATATATATATATATATATATATATATATATATATATATATATATATATATATATATATATATATATATATATAGAAATTTCTGACTCACAATAGAATGAAAGGTCTGGGTAATGTATGTATATATAGGAATACATCATATATATATATATATATATATATATATATATATATATATATATATATATATATATATATATATATATTATATATATATATATATATAAATAAATAAATTTCTGACTCACAACAGAATGAAAAGTCTGGGTAAACTTATTTTTTAATAATAATAATAATAATAATCCAGTTATTACAGCGGTGAAAAGACTTTTACAAACAATTTCATTAACTAGCTTTAACGTTTGCATTTATTTATAAAAAAAAAAATTTATTTATATATAAAAACAATTGCGTTTACAAATATTCTTTTGCTTCATCACAGGCCTCAGTCCGTCACACTGCCACTTACATTAGACCCCTGGATTTGAGACCAGTGTTCCAATAAAGACTGTTCTTTTCTCTTCCTCACAAAGACCGAATCCATTCACACCAAAACCGCCCCCCCCTTTTTTTTGAGGTCTAGTCCAAGTTTCATTTTTTTTTTTTTTGAGTGATGGTTGATAATCTTTTTGTCCAGGTCTCGGGTAAGTCTTGACGGTGGTTTTACATACAGCGTTAGTTCTCCGTCGTCTTTTCAAAAGACAGAAGAATTCCTGTACTTTGATTTAGAATTTGTACTTTTAAACGTCATGCGGTCATCTAAAATTCACTCCTTTTGTCGTCACTTCAAACCTTTAATTAAAAACTTTGAACTGAATTTTAGAACCAAAGCTAGCTAGCTGTCTGTGTCTCATTATGTGTTAATTTATATACCATTCTCTCTCTCTCTCTCTATCATTTGTCAGTTTATTTACCATTCTCTCTCTCTCTCTCCATCATTTGTCAATTTATTTACCTCTTCTCTCTCTCTCTCTCTCTCTCTCTCTCTCTCTCTCTCTCTCTCTCTCTCTCTCTCTCATTTGTCAATTTATTTACCGTTCTCTCTCTCTCTCTCTCTCTCTCATTTGTCAATTTATTTATCATTCTCTCTCTCTCTATCATTTGTCAATTTATTTAACATTTTCTCTCTCTCTCTCTCTCTCTCTCTCTCTCTCTCTCTCTCTCTCTCTCTCTCTCTTTGCGCCCAGACAAAGGATTATTTCTGGGCAAGGTTATAAAGACCTTCCTTAATAAGACAAAGCTATCCCTTTGGTCATCGATCCACCTTCAAATTATCTTCCTCTTTTTTATTTCGCCTTTCGTTTATTTCTTGTCACGCCCGAGCCTACGCTTTGTTCCGAATCGTTTTGATAAAGCTGCGGTTTTGTTCTGTGGTGAAAAGAATGGTCTCTCTCTCTGAGCGGAGAAAGAGGGTTTTTATATAGACTGACGGTTAAGGGAATATATATATATATATATATATATATATATATATATATATATAAATATATATATATATATATATATATATATATATATATATATATATATATATATATATATATATATATATATTTACACTAACGAAAAAATGTTATCCTAAATTCGTATCCATCTCGAAATGTAACCGGCCCTTCCCAGGCACATAGCCCAGTAAAATCTGTTATCTTCTTTAGATATGTTGAGGAAACTCAGACAGACAGACAGACAGACAGACAGACAGACAGACAGACAGACAGACAGACAGACAGACAAAACCTCAGAACAGAATCGAAATAACCTTGTGTTTAAAAAACAAGAGGGTCTTCCAACTTACTGAAGGAAAAAAAAAAACTTTCTGATGATATCATTTTAAAGCAACGTTTTCACTATTCGCTTTGAAGAATTTGTAAATTATTTTAGTTAGAAAAGTTAACTTACGGGATGGCTAACAAGTTTTTTAGCGAAGAAATACCGATAGCGACTAGGAAAATGAAGACGATGCTACTCAAACCAGTCACCTCCATTTGTGCTAAATCAAGAAATGAAAGAGAAACAGCAACTCAAAGCACTTAATTCTAATATAATTATGTACTCGCAATACGAAGGATTTTTTTTCCTTTCAGGATTTTGTAGGCATACAGCTCACGGGCTTCGAAACAGATAATATAAAATAAATGTGTGAATGTGAACAACGAGCGAGATAGATGTGAATCGCATAACAATAAAAATCACAGATGCCAATGGCTTCTGTTAACTAAACGATGAGGGGTTTTCCGATAAAATGTCAACGCTAAATTTCATAGGAATCAAAAATAAGAAACTGACGATGGATATTAATTACAAAACAAAATAAATAAATACAACTCAAACTATCAGCCATATACAGATAAACTGTTAAGTAGGCTTTAAGCATAAATCGTACGGGATTCGAAATGCGTCAGTTGAGAAAATGAATATTGAAATAGGATAAAAATTTAAATGAATTACCAAAAATTACGAATAATGAAACCACCAGGGATATCCATAAACACAAAGAAGCTCTTGGTAATAAAGCCAAGGTGAGACTGAGAGCTACTTAGAAAGTTCCAAAATAGTGCAAAACTGAAACGGATAATTAAATAGTTATGTCACCAAACATTCAGGGATATTAATACAAAAAAAAAAAAAAAAACGGATTTCAGTCCAAAAGCCAAGGAAATTCGAAACAAGTCAAAATGAAACATTCCAAAAATTCAAAAAACATAGAACAGAATAGAATAGAATATAGAATTTAAGCTAAAGGCTAAGCGCTGGGATCTATGAGGTCACTCAGCGCTGAAACGAATACTGACAGTAAAAGGGTTTGGAAGGTGTAACAGGAGGATAATCTCGAAGTTGCACTGTGAATCAATTGTTAGGAGCGGGTGGAAAGTCAGATGGAAGAAAGGGAACATGAACGGAAGTACAGTAAAAGGAATGAAAGGGGTTGCAGCTAGGGTACTACCCACCTACAGGGCCAAAAACACACGAGATAAAAATGTTCTAAAAAAAAAAAAAAATTTAAACGCCCCAATACCAGGGATATCAATAAACTATCAAGAAAGATTTAGCAGAAGAGCCCAACAGAAAACCAAAAAATAAAAATAAAACGAACGAGACGAAACCTAAAATTAAATCACCAAAGAGCATATAAGAACAACCGCCCTCTCCTTCCCCCACCTCCACCCCACGGGGACAGCCAAGGGGCCTCTGTCAACCCGGGGCAACGAAGTCTCTTTTTCATGGAAGTTAACGCGTCCCGCGAGGAAACATGTTGTTTCCCCTTGCGGGAAGGCAAAGCAAAGGAGCCATTGTCGAAAGAGAGGCAGGTTTTGGTCGGCCCCGTCAGAAGTTACAGGCGGCGCTTCATGAAAGCAAAGAACAGAACAGAGAGAGAGAGAGAGAGAGAGAGAGAGAGAGAGAGAGAGAGAGAGAGAGAGAGAGAGAGAGGGATGGTAAATAAATTGACAATGAGAGAGATAGAGAGTGAAAATAGTAAATAAACTAACGTAAATGAGAGAGAGAGAGAGAGAGAGAGAGAGAGAGAGAGAGAGAGAGAGAGAGAGAGAGAGAGAGAGAGAGAGAGAGAGAGAGGATGGTGAATAAACTGACAAATAATGAAAGAGAATGAGAGAGGGAAAATGGTAAATAAATTAACAAATAATGAGAGAGAGAGAGAGAGAGAGAGAGAGAGAGAGAGAGAGAGAGAGAGAGAGAGAGAGAGAGAGAGTGTTTTGGCCTTTCGCCATGAGGATGGATCTTTTTATTTATTTTTTTTTTATTTCCGCTTCTAGCGTTTCATCAAACCGGTCCGCCGCCGCGTTACGTCCCCTTCATGTTAAAGGTGAGGTAAGTAGATACGTGAGGGGTAACATTTTAACCCGGTGCGTAAAGAGACTGGGAGATTATTACAATAGTAATAATAGTGTATGAGATGGCAATGGTATATTACACAATAACAACAACAACAGCAATAATAATAATAATAATAATAATAATAATAATAATAATAATAATAATAATAATCCACATGAACTCTAGAATGGAGTATAAGATTAAGGCCAAAGGCCAAGCGATGGGACCTATGAGGTCATTTCAGAGATGGAAGGGAAATTGAGAGTGAAAAGGTTTGACAGGTGTAACTGGAGGAAAACCTCGCAGCTGCACTGTGACACAACTGTTAGGAGAGGGTGGGAAGTAAGATGGGAGAGAATATGAACGGAGGTATAGTAAAAGGAATGAAAGGGGTTGCAGCTAGAGGCCGAGGAGACGCTGCAAAGAACCGTAAGTAATGCCTACAGTGCACCATGTGAGGTGCAATGACGGCATTACTCCATTACAATAATAATAATAATAATAATAATAATAATAATAATAATAATAATAAAAGAAAATGGTAAAAAATACAAAAACAGAAATCACAAAAACACATAATAATAATAATAATAATAATAATAATAATAATTATAATAATAATTACACTTGAATTCTAGAAAGAAGCAACATAGGCATCAATAAGAAAATAGTGCCGAATGATTACCATACGAGCATAAAGTAAAAACATAAAAGGCATTAGTGAAGTAAAAATGTGACGATTTAACATTATAAAATTGCTCTACACATCTCTTTGACGCTGGAGGCCGCATAATAAATCTGGAACTGAAATCAGTAGGAAAATGACATCTGTTGTCTCTGAGGATAGTTAACGTAACACACTGATGTTGGGCGTGGCTGCCAGCTTCAAAATAAAATAATTTTAAAAGTAATAAAGTCATCCTATCATGAAGAATTGCGTTTCCTGATGCTTCCCGGTTAATATACTTTCGAGTTTACAGAGTTTACCTGGTGTAGCCAGGTGTAACCAGTGATATACATTAAATACAGTTACTTAGATTCCGTAGCCATTCAGAACATGTGTCAAGGGATGATGGTGGATGGGTGGCGGGGGGGGAGGGGAATGGGGAACTGGATGGAGGAGAGGCTAAGGAGGAAAGGACAATAGGCAAGAAAAATAGACAGTGTGAGAAAAAAAAAAACGAATCTAGTCATCCTATTACGAATAAAGGCCTTAAATGAATACCGAGTCGAGTTTCTCCCTACAGTGGATTTCAAAATCAAATAACAACAAACTACAATCAAGAACAAAGAATGTAAACAAATATCGTCCCTTGTGTATCATATACTTCATATAGTTGAAGAGAAACTTGATCACACTTAAGTCATAAACCTTGGCTCTTGTGTCAGTTTAACAGTGACAGGACAGTACGTAGCCAAGCAAAGATTGTTCCTACGCAACTCCTAAAAAAGTGAGTGAAGCCTTTAGCTAGGGTATGTAAAGCCTTCATTGGCGACCAACTGGAGAGGAAAGAGGAAGAATGGATAGGCATAAAAATAAAAGTAAAAGGAACAGAAAAGGAAAAGCGATTCAGACTTTAATCCCCAGGAGGGGATTAATAGTCTTCCCAGGTACCTACACCTCGATTATATAGTAATGACACCATCATTCGATGGTTCTAGGTCTTAATGGACAGTATATCCTCATACTTCGAGGTTCTTAAGACCTCATTCGGGCATTAATGCCCTCCTTTTTCCAAGGTCTTAAAAACCTCATTTTGTCCGTAATGCCCACCTCGTTTGAGAGCCCTAAGACCTTAACGGGCTGTAATCCCCCTCCCCCATCTTTTGGGGCTCTTCGGCCCTCAAAGGCAGTAATCTCTCATTAATCGCGTTCCTTAGAAACCATCTAGGCATTAATGACACCGTTTGTCTAGGTTTACAGTTTGTGGCTCTGGCGTTTTTGCAAGCTCTTTGCAATCGTAAGTTGGGCAAATTCAATAACTTCCGGAATGCCAAGAATAGTTACATGTTCCCTCTGGCCATTAGGGTTTTGTCCCGTAATTTTCATTTGACTTATTTCTCAGAATTTTGCGCAGCCCTCACACTCGCCGTACTTTGAGAGCTTTGCCCTCCTTAGGGACAAACGTTCTTTTCTGTATTTTTCGTAATAATGCCACTTTCTGAAGTCTAAAAAGTAAATTCTGGGGCATCTGAATTTTTTATCCTCTCACTCACAAAGATCACGTTTACTTTCCCCGTTTCTGATGTGAAACTTGACGTCAGAATCTACTTCGAAGTCACTCCAGACTACTCTGAAGCTTTGTCTTCTGAAAGTTCTCTCGCCTAGAATCTAGGAAACCAATACACAAGTCGCCTTTTGGTTTCTTCAGTATTATCGAATGCTCTCATCTCATTTTATATCTTGCTTACCTTAGGCTTCTTTATTACACAATGTATACATATACATATTACATATATATAATATGCATTTACACAGCATAGATAATTGAACTGTTAACAAGAAATTGGCCAGTGAAATTATAATTCTACGGAGTTTTTTATATACATATATACATATAGTGTGTGTGTGTATATATATATATATATATATATATATATATATATATACACATTCATATATATACTATATATATATATAATATATATATATATATATATATATATATATATATATATATATATATATTTATAACGCTCGTAGAATTATAATTTCACTGGCCAATTTCTTGTTGACAGTTCAATTATCTTTCCATTTCTTTTTTTTATTTGCCCAAATAGCTGGACATTCACTTAATAAACCCTTGCTCGACCAAATAGTAATTCACTATATAATTTATATTTTTTTAATTACATGATCTCAATACCAGAGCTTTTGGAGACCACAAACCTCCACCAAGACTGGGAATCCACCACTCAAAGAGTTGGTGCCTTCCCCCCAAAATGTCACACTCCTATCTCTCCCAAATCCTAACCACGAGGCCACCTCTAAATCCAAATAACTTTTTTTTTTTGTAAAACTGCTAACAAACTCAAAAAAAAAAAAAATTACTAGGAGAACTAATAATCATAACCTCTGGTTTATGATAGAACCTAAAATTTTAATCCTGAAGATTCCAAATTTTTTTAATATTCACATTCTGTACTTCAAGCAATTTATTTATTTGGTAATATATATGTGTATCTGTGTATATTATAATTATATATAATTTATAATTATATATATAATTATATAATATATATATATATATATATATATATATATATATATATATATATATATATATATATATATATATATATATACAGTATATACAAAATGCATGTATAAATGGAGTAATGTAATAAACTCTCTGCAACCTAAAAGCCAAACAATAAAAGTTAGAGCAAAAATCTAAAAAAACATAGGTGCAGACTGGTCACGAGTTTTGGCCCTCGGGGCATTGCTCTTGGCAGACCAGGGCACCAAGTTACGTGGATGAACCTGTGGCATCTGGTTGCGTGTACAGAGAGAGAGAGAGAGAGAGAGAGAGAGAGAGAGAGAGAGAGAGAGAGAGAGAGAGAGAGAGAGAATTTAGGTAAAAAAGAATTTTTTAATTCACATATAAACACCTGAAACACAGAAAACAGAGAGAGAGAGAGAGAGAGAGAGAGAGAGAGAGAGAGAGAGAGAGAGAGAGAGAGAGAGAGAGAGAGAAACATTCTCCTGGCATTCATGTTATCTCTGGTTTCTGACACCTCAGATCGTTCTCGACCCGGAACTGGCCGTACCAGCATCCACAGAAGAAAACGTAGGATGAAAAGGTGAAAGGAAGAAATAGAAGAGAGAGAGAATAAAGGTTTAGTACTTTATTTCTTCATACGACCATGTATATATATACATAATTCATATAACATTATATACTGTTTATATATTTATATATATTATATAAAACATATATTTATATATATATATAACATAATATACATACATACACATATATATGTATAGTATATACACACAATATATATATATATATATATATATATATATATATATATATATATATATATATATATATATTATTTATTTGTGCTTAGTTCTCTCATTTACCTACATTTTTTGTCTCACGATATTCCGATCGTTCTATTTTAATTTACACATTCCATCTAGCAATACTCACTCTCTCTCTCTTTTATCCATCAGTGGCCAATAGAGAAAGATCCCTTACTAACAAGGCCAGCATCATCTAACAATAACGACGGCAAACTATGGGTGACGTTTATTTGTTTGCAGTGACACCATGTTTACCAAGGGACTCCAATTTTAGTTTTACGCAATACGCTAATTAAACATATTCACGCATTTAAATACAAAGTCATGTGACGCTGAGTTGCTGCGCTCAAGTGTTGCCGTTGCCGTTTGCTGCACTTTCCTGTTCTCTTGATCCTCTAACTCTCATTGGCATGTCCCTTCTCTCTCTCTCTCTCTCTCTCTCTCTCTCTCTCTCTCTCTCTCTCTCTCTGTTTTCCTATAAGTATTAATTCACATCTGTCTCTCCTGTATAGGTATTATTTCAGATACCTCTGTTCTCTACAGATATCACTTCAGAGTTCTGTTTACTAAACGAAACTTCTTCCCGCACCAACAATGAGGAAATCAGCTTCGATCAAATTGCGCGAATTAATGATTAGTTTCCTTCTCTTCACAACCAAAATTTGGAACCCTCTCCCTGCCCCCGTTTCCCACGAAAGTTACAACTGGATTGTGGGTCATTTTAACCACATAATTAAAGAAAAAAACAAAATAAATTCCCCAAAATTAAAATGAATTGCAGGTTTGCTACGTTCAAGAGATGCGTGACCTCCCTCGTTTGCGTTCGCAAGGACCTTGTTTGTCGCGACGTTGTTTTTAGAGGGAAAGGCGTCGGCTGCCGATGGCAGCAGCTTTGCGGAATTAAGTGGGCGCTCGCCGCCGTCATTTGCATGCTAATGAACGGGCCCCCAGACGCAGTGAAGGAAGCACTTGTTTTCTCCTTTTGTAGTGGCCGTTAAGTTACGAGCCGCGTTCGTATAATGCTGTGCTAAGGAAGCTTTGTGAGAAAGATACATGCCGTACGTACGTGCTTACATACATACACACGCGCGCACTGACACACACACGCGCACATATATATACATAATATATATATATGTGCATATATACATATATACATTTATATATATACATATACACTATATATGTTTGTGTGCGGGCGCGTATTTTCAATGCATGAATAAACATACACGTCTGAGTTTTGCCCGATACGTATTTAATTGTAATAATCACGATGGCCTCTTTAACTTCTCGAATTCTTCACACTTTTTGGATACGTTTGTCACCACAAAGCCTTGGGTCCAAATGCAAGAATATGATGCATTTCTGATCTCCCGTAGCAGAATTCGAACCCGCATCCAGTGTATCAGAACAAGGTCATATAAGTCATTGTCGCTCTAACTGTGGTATTCTCTAACTTTGTTTGTAGAACCATTTTATATCTGCCCCGCCCCCACCCTTTTTTTTTAATTAGTGGCTCTTCATTACCTAAAAGGAGAGAGAACCATAAACGTACAATTTTCTGGTCACATCGTCTAGGATATTACTGTACATGTTGGATACAAAGCACCCACATCATCTTTTATTTCTGCGTAAAAAAAAAAAAAAAAAAAAAACTCACTCGTTGCCTGGAAGAGAAAATCCAAAACTGCACATCTGCACGTTCCGAGAAAAACATTATGTAATAATAAAAAAAAAAAAAAGCAAAAAGATCTCTTCACTGGTCAATGACCAAACTCAAGAATCTTCAAAATGCAAGTGTTCCTTTCATCTTATCAAGCACTCTTACCACTCGATAAAAAAAAAATTGCAGTTAATCATTATTCCTGGCAAAATTCTGTTTAACAAACTGCAAGGAATCGCTGGTGGAAGTTATTACCTGCGCTGTAGAAGTTGGATGGAGGACGCTTGTGTTCAATAGTACCTTTTTATTTTTGTTAATTTGTTTTCTCACAACGTGTTCTCAAATAGTTAATAGTTACATTTCAATGATTTTTTTTTTAAATAAGTGGGATGTTATATTCTCAGGAGGAACCGAAACAGAATAGAACAGATTAGAATTTAGGCCAAAGGCCAAGCACTGGGACCTATGAGGTCATTCATCGTGGAAACGGAAATTTACAGTAAAAAGGTGTGAAAGGTGTAACAGGAGGAAAACCTCGCAGCTGCACTATGAATCAACTGCTAAGAGAGGGTGGCAAATAAGGTGGAAGAAAGAGAATATGAACGGAGGTACAGTAAAAGGAATGAAAGGGGTTGCAGCCATGAGCCTAAGGGACGCTGGAAAGAACCTTAAGTAATGCCTACAGTGCATCGCATGAGGTGCACTGACGGCACTAACCCCCCTTACAAGGGTATCCCGGATGGTGTTTACTATCTAGATGAAGTCTGTATTTTTTTTATGTATAGCATGACAAGCTTCATGTGAAAATGCCATAAGTTTTATAATAAAAAAAACACCCTGGGCACACTTTTAATTTTAAAAAATGCCAAAGAATTAGATTTCTTTCACGTAATAAAAAACGTGCAGAATACACCTGAATTTTTACGGTTTTGTGAACTGTCTCACAGAGACAGACAGACGGACAAAAACGGGTGAAACAAAACCTTCGTCTAACTTTGCTGGCGGAGGTAATGGACGAAGCAACCTCTTAATTAGGTGTCTGTTTTCGACTTCTATTTTCTTCTTATTAAGGCTTCTAGTCGCCCGCGTATACAGACGATCCGAAATTTAAGCCAATTTCCATTCAGTCATCAATGTAATCATCGCCTTCCTATTCCTCAACATACGACCTCAATCACATCTTCCTCAGGCGTTTCCAATTTCTGTTGTCTTCGCCAATTTCGATCCAATTTCCATTTAAATATTGTCACCTCCTCCTCCTCGTCTCTTCTTCTTCTTCTTCTTCGTCGACTTCTTCCTCCTCCTCCTTTTCTTCTTCCTACTCCTCCTCCTCTTCTTCCTCTTCCTCATACTCTTCTTCTTCCTCTTCCTCATACTTTTCTTCTTCCTCTTCCTCATACTCTTCTTCTTCCTCTTCCTCCTCTTTTTCCTCTTCCTTATCCTCCTCCTCCTCTTCTTCTTCTTCTTCTCCCTCCTTACTCCTCTTCTCCCCTCCTCTCCTCTCCTTCCTCCTCCTCTCCTCTCCTATCCTTCCTCCTCCTCGCCTCTTCTCCTCCTCCTCCAATGATCATTAACACCATCATCTCGCGACCTCAGCCCCATCTTCCCTTATAGTCGGCCGGTCGAGTCATCCTTCTCCATATTTTTCCATCTTGCTGCCATCTAGCGACAGCGGCCTTCGATACTAATCATCATTAGGGAGAGTAATGGTCTACTTAATTATAGCAGTAGCCATCTACCACTGTTAACGATCATTGGCACCATCTCTTTTATTTGATGTCCGCAGATTAAAGAAAGGCAGTGATGAGGATACTATGATGCTCTATAGTCTACAGAGCAATTTCCCATTGTTGTGTTTATATATTATATATATATATATATATATATATATATATATATATATATATATATATATATATATATATATGTGTATTTTATATATATATATATATATATATATATATATATATATATATATATATATATATATATATGCCTGTAGAGGGAGACAACTGTTCTCCGAAATAAATAGCATTAACTTTCTACATTTTGGCGTTTTTATGGGCTCTTTTATTAGATTTTATATATACAGTATATATATATATATATATATATATATATATATATATATATATATATATATATATATATATATATATATACACACATACACATACATAGATATACATTACATACATATATATACGTATATATTACCTGTCCTCTTGTTACTTTACTTCTATTCTTGTGGCTGTTTTCATGTTTTGAACTCGCCAGGAATAACTGTGAGCAGTAGGTTAAAAATTCTCACATTCCCAAAAACTTTTTACTTTTTTGAGGTTATGATTACCATATTTAGATAATAGCTTCTTTACAGGAATGCTTATCAGAGTATATCTTTCCCATTCCTCACTTTAATCTTGGATCAAGGTAAAGATCATGCATAGGAAAGTTTAATTTTTTGGTCTACGAATTTTAACCCACCCTGCAAGCTCTGTTATTTTAGGACAATCACTACTGTTTTTTTTAATGTGTTTTCTTAGGGAAGTTAATGGCTTGTATGGCCTATCTGCGTAATAACAATAATAATAATAATAATAATAATAATAATAATAATAATATATGGGCAATCTGGGCCTTGCTTAGGAACTTAATGGCCCTTTTGGGCTATTCGCGTAATAATAATAATAATAATAATAATAATAATAATAATAATAATAATAATAATAATAATATGGTCAATCTGATGCTTCCATAGGAACGTAATGACTCTTTTGGGCAATCCGCGTAATAATAATAATAATAACAATAATAATAATAATAATAATAATAATAATAATAATAATAATAATAATAATTCCAAAAATGTACAGAGGCAGGAGAATGAAAAACAGAACAGAGGAATGGCACAACAAACCAATGCACGGACAGTACATGAGACAGACAAAAGAACTGGCCAGCGATGAAACATGGCAATGCTACAGAGGGGAGAACTCAAGAAGGAAACAGAAGGAATGCTAACAGCGGCACAAGATCAGGCCCTAAGAACCAGATATGCCCAAAGAACAATAGATGGAAATAACATCTCACCCAAATGCAGAAAGTGCAATATGAAAGACGAGACCGTAAACCACATAGCAATCGAATGTCCGGCGCTTGCACAGAACCAGTACAGAAAGAGGCATGATTCAGTAGCAAAAGCCCTGGAGCTTGTGCAAGAAACACCAGCTAGCTTGCAGTAATAAGTGGTACGTGCACCAACCTGAGAGAGTGATAGAAAACGATCAGGCAAAGATCCTCTGGGACTATGGTATCAGAACAGATAGGGTGATACGTGCTAATAGACCAGACGTGACGCTGATTGACAAAACCAAGAAGAAAGTATCACTCATTGATGTCGCAATACCATGGGACACCAGAGTAGATGAGAAAGAAAGAGAAAAAATTGATAAGTATCATGACCTGAAAATTGAAAAAAGAAGGCCATGGAATATGCCAGTGAAAATTGTACCTATAATCATAGGAACACTATGCACGATCCTAAGATCCCTGAAAAGGAATCTGGAAAAACTAGTTGCCGAAGTAGCTCCACGACTCATGCAGAAAAGTGGGCTACTAGAAACCGCGCACATAGTGAGAAAAGTGATGGACTCCTCAGGAGGCAGGACGCAACCCGGAACCCCACACTATAAAAACCACCCAGTCGAATAAGATGACTGTGACAGAAAAAAAAAAAAAAAATTATACCAACACATTTTTGCGGGCAAGTTCAAGGGAACACTAACCCACGAACACTGCAACGAGATTTGACACTTGATCTCCACAGAGAGAGCAGAACTCTAAAATGACTCTCGGAATTTATTCAAAGCAATTAGGTAGTTTTACAACATTCTGTCGTCACGTTCTCTAAATTTCCCATCATAATTCGTCTTACATTCAATTTACTTTGAGATTTTTAAATAGTAACATTTCTCGGAGAAAGAACATACATAAACCATTTGGGGAGTATTTTAAATTTTATATATGACAACAAAAAGTTACACACTACAGGTACATAATCTGGCATCATCAGCATCATGACGCAAAAACTTTGCATAAAGTAGTTCATATTGTTGGAAAGTATGAAAAGGCCAAACTTGAAACAAAAATTGAGCTAATGCAGGTGTGCCATCTCCTTAAAAAGCATGATTTCTTTTGCACCTACACATGCAAAGAATTTTATATATATATATATATATATATATATATATATATATATATATATATATATATATATATATTTATCATATATACAGTATATATATATATATATATATATATATATATATATATATATATATATATATATATATATATATATATATATATATATACTGTATATAGCGTATGTGTATTGGTTACTTGAAGCAAGATGGTACGAAGCTGAAGATGCCAGGCAACGTGCATGTATGATGGTTGTCTTATACTGCCACTTATAAATCGAGAGTTTGCTCGCAAGGAAAAACTTAGTCTAACAAATAAATTATTACATCTTAACTTGAAAAAATAAATTATAAATAAGCATCTAACAAATAAATTATTACATCTCAACTTGAAAGAATAAATTATAAATACGCATCTAACAAATAAAATACATCTCAACTTGAAAGAATAAATTATAAATACACATCTAAAAAATTAATCATTATATCTTAACTTGAAAGAATAAATTATAAATAGGCTACGCATCTAACAAATACAATATTACATCTCAACCTGAAAGAATAAATTATAAATACCCAACAAATAAAATATTACATCTCATCTTGAAAGAATAAAAACAACGCAATCAAGATATAAAAATAAAAAAAATACACCTCCACTTAGAAGAAGAACAACAACAACAACAACTATGCATTCAGAAGCGGTCAAAAGGCAGCATCGAAGCGATGACATCATCACACGAGCCTCCTTGAATCAACAGATGACGTTACTGACAGTTGGTTTAGTTTATCAGTCGGTTCAGTCAAGGGGAGGAGGAGACCACGCAGCAGCAGCAGCAGCATCAGCGGCAGCAGAAGCAGCAGCAATAGCAGCAGCTGTCGTCCGCGGCTAAAGAGGGCGCCAACGCCTCTGTTTACTTTTAGGATATTGCCAGGCTCACGAGGAGAAAGGCACCAACTCTAAGAGGAAAAGAAAATGAGAGAGAGAGACAGAGAGAGAGAGAGTACAAAAGACGTGAGATCAAGAGAGCAAAGCTAAGGTGGAGGACAAGGGCGTCGAGAGAGATTAGGACGGATAGATAAACAATTAAGGAATGAACAAGATAAAAAAAAAAATGGAGATAAAATTGCGAGATGAGGTAGACAGGAGAACAGAGCCGGTGGACGGAAGGGAGGGAGGAAAAAGAGGAAGAGGAAGGAAAGCAGGAGGAAGAGGAAGAAGAGGAAGAGGAAGGAAAGGAGGAAAAGGAAGATGAAGAAAATGAGGAAGAGGAGGAGGAGGATATAAAAAAGAGAGAAAGAGGGGGGGGAAGGGTAGGAAGAGGAGGAGGAGGGGGAGGGGGAGGGGGAGAAGAAGGCTACTGGTGGGTAGTGTCAACATGGAGGCCGCTGCCTCCGCGGCACTATTAAAAGCAGCCTGTGAATAATCGATTTGTTCTCCCCGTGTGCCGTTATTCTAACCCTTTGCCAGGTGATTCCAAACACCATCGCCCCTTCCCCTACCCCCCTTCCTACCAACCTTTTTTACCCCTTCCCTCACCCACTTCTCATTCCCATAAAATCTACCTTCCTCCCTCGCCTCACAGAGCTTATCCGCTTCAACAATTATTGAAGAATTTTTTTTTCTATTCCAGTGAACGTTTCTACAGTTTTTAAAAGATGAGATCAATTTGCAGAGGGCGCACCAATGAAAGCGTAACTAGGAGTGGTTGCAATGCCATTGGTTGAGTAAGTGTTTTGGCGCGTGGTAAAGAAAGAAATAAATACAATTAAATAAATAACAATAAAACTTTACGCACGATCAATTGCGGGAGTGGACCTCTTTACTGATCCCTTCAGTAGTCACTCATTTATTTTCTCATAATCTTTCACCTTTTTTTTTTAATGCAGGGACCTACCCAATTCCTTTAAGTAGGCCAGGTTGGGAGTAAAGAACAAAACGGAGTAAAGGGATGGAAAAGAAGTAGGTCTTCACTAGGAAAGCAGCAGATAACTACACATTCTGTGATCAGGTAACAGCGCACGCGCGCTGTTACCTGGCTTTGAATGGTCCTTTATATAGCACCCATATCTCTAGAGCAACATTATATATTAACGTAAAGAACCATCAACTGTTCTTAGGCCTATATATTAGGCTTAAACATTACCTTCTTGGACCATTTGCCAGTTGTAACGGGCTTGGCTGCCGCCTTATTTCTGATATTTTTCGGACATTCGCGAACACTTTTACGCGGATCGTTGAGACGTGTTTTAATTTTAAAACATTTTACAAAATTATAATAATAAAAATTTTCAGTTCAAGGTCAGATAAGAATGCAGAATGTATATACAACAATGGAGGAAATGCGGTAACAAGAGAAACAACTAAAATGATATAAATAATGATTGTTTTGGCATACAGTACATCAGCAAGGAACTAAGATAAAGATGGATTTCGCTTAAGGTAATGGAGCTTTGAAGGATCTTTTGAAATTGATTTATGAGCATTGTTCTAAGCAATGAAGCCTTTTTAAACATTCTTTCCTAAAGAGAATATGTCAAATGTTATACTTCTCTTGGGAATAAATGTAAACGTTATTGGACACTAGACAGTATGACTCTCTCTCTCTCTCTCTCTCTCTCTCTCTCTCTCTCTCTCTCTCATACACACACAAAACGAATATCATTTAATTTAGGTCCCTACCAAGGAACACGACTTGAATATCAAAAAGACAGCAAACGTAAATATTTATGCAAGAAGTCAACAGGGCGTTTATTGTGCGTTCTAAGTGGCAGACATCTGAACCTGCTTTTAGCGTGATTGTAGAAGATATGAAAAAACGCACACAAGCCGACGTTACTACGCCGGCATGACAGAAGTACGTTTTCTGTATCTTAGCATCTTTACACAGAGTACTGTTGGCGTACTCAAAAGAGGTGATGTTCGTAGACTTGGTGTTACAGATACGCTATTTCAATTTTGCCTTATACTCGTATATTTGTGTGACACAGTATTAACCTCGGTGTACATTCAAGCAGTCTTTCGAGATCAAAATACTCTGAAATTACAGTTGGTGGAGGTCATCTCTACTTGCGTTCTATAAAGGTTGGATTCGAAAAGGAGAATCCAACAGATTCCCGAAAGCTTTCTATACACATTTATTTTTTTAACATATTTGGATTTGTTTCTCCATTGCAAGACTCATGCTACGATGAGTATTTTTTAATTAATTAAAGTCTGGTGTCAATGGGAACCAGAGATTCGCAGGTCTGGATAAACTTTTGTGTCTTCTATCCACTGCAGTTCTTTGTCTTGAGGGTCATGAAATCCGTCCCCAAAACCACTCGTACTTCCTAGGGCAGCAGTATAAAGGTTGCAACGTATACTACTAAGACAGTAGAATTTCTCCCTGAATAAACTGACTTGATGTGTGGTTCCTTTAGTTTTCACACACAAAACCATTCACCATTTAGGGGGGAATTACCTCCCACAAGGAGTTCACAACTTGAAACATGGTCTACTAGAATCCCATGTGACAGGGATTTCCTTAAAGCAACAATATCCATGTAGTACCATTTACTACCAACGTGGTGGCGGGCAACTGACAGTCTGACCACGATTTTAAACAGCTTTAAGCATAAATATGGAAATTATGTTGTGTTGATTTTCGATTTGGATTCATCATCTGTTCGGGAAATCGGCGAATACTCTTGAATAGTCATTTGATTACATGTTTATTTCCAACGTGATTTTAAATTTTAGTGTTTTAAAACATAAATATTTTAAATATAATTTTTTTTACTTGTCTTTTATATATTCTATTTGTTTTAATTAATTTCTCAGTGTTTTCTCGGTGTCCTTTGTGAAAAATTTCCCTTTTAAGTCGTTTGTCATTTTTTTATGTTCTGACTTTGCCTTTGTGTAATTTTTCTGTAATTTTTATTGTCAATGCTTTTTTGTTTTTTAGAACCCCTGATGATGTAATCATGGATTATGAAACGTTGGGAATAAACATGTAATCCTGTCCGCCTTCCTTCTCGTTTGATGTCTGTATTCGGGCATATTCGTCCCTTGCTCATTGGTGTGTGTGTATATATACTGTGTATGTATATATATATATATATATATATATATATATATATATATATATATATATATATATATATATATATATATATGTATGTATGTATGTATGTATGTATGTATGTATGTATGTATGTATGTATGTATGTATGTATGTATAGTCTAATTTTTATATATGTGTGTGTGTGTGTGTGGTTGTCGGTAAATAAACATCCATGAGGCCAAAAGGATGTAAGCCATTGAGAAAAGAAAAAAATCAAAATGGATTAAAGCGAGCGACTTAATCCCGAAGGAGTCATGAAAAACAAGAGGCAGGAGGCGAATCCCAAATGCCTGACATTAAAGGGATAAGCGATTCTCTGAATGCCGACTCACAGACACACACACAAACACACACAAAATGAATCTAAATGAACTCGCCAGAACATTACAATTGACGTAGATTTGAAGTGATAAACGACCCTCATTTTCTCAGCACTGGACAAATGAGTAGAGGCATAACTTGTGTTGCAGCTCAACGGAATGTCAGTTGCCTTTTGTGCTTAAATGAGCAAACGGTTTAAAAATGGATTAATAAAAAAAGGTTGTTACTTTTTTCTTCTAACTTGACTCTCCATAAACACTGCTGCTCTGAATTTGGAGCGGAGCAGAGCCTAACAGTAAGGAAATAATGTTAAATTACTAAATGAGAGAAAATGACTTTTCAATTTTTATTTTATTTTCGGGAAAAAGCTAAGTATACCTTAGTTTTACCAGACCACTGAGCTGATTAACAGCTCTCCTAGGGCTGGCCCGAAGGATTAGACTTATTTTACGTGGCTTAGAACCAACTGGTTACTTGGCAACGGGACCTACAGCTTATTGTGGAATCCGAACCATATTATAGCGAGAAATGAATTTCTATCACCAGAAATAAGTTCCTCTAGCTCTTCATTAGCCGGCCGGAGACTCGAACTCGGGCCTAGCGAGTGCTAGCCCACAACTCTACTGACTCGCCCAACGAAGATCTTATTTTCGGGAAAAAATTACAATTCAGGTATAGGGGATTTGGCCTTACGTACCTATGGGCTTTAATGGAATAAAATTTATGCTTCATTTTCTACAACATTTTCGGGAAAAAATGACCAT
>NC_089750.1:64282206-64284706 GCF_040412425.1 Macrobrachium rosenbergii
CCTTGTAAACAAACAAAAGAGCACACACACACAATGCCATTACAGCGAGCATATTTTCGTGGAACAAGAATAAATAAAAATCCCGTTGTGTATTTTAGTGCTAATATTTTTAACTTCGTTTCATTTTCATTCACTTCCAGAAAACTCTACAGAGCATACCAGCCACATAAAGCTAAAAGATTTAGATGCTAAGTTTTTGACAAGTAAAATAAAAAAAATACGATCACACAAAACAAAGGGAAAAGTTCGCCACTTGCCATTTTACTGGACGAAATATCAATCAAACAGCAACCTAACGGCGGACATAAATAAAAGAAACACACACACAAACTAGCAAATTGAAAGTCAAAGGAGAAATGGATGATGCTCTGATAATTTTGAAGGTAATAGTTAAATGCACATTGAGTTACATAAAAAAACACACACACTATCTCTCTCAATGCTCGATGGCTATAGTAGTTGTACAAACATGCAGGCTCAGAATATTCTCTTTAAGTATGCTTCGCTCAACAGAGTCAATATGAGCGTCCAGTTACAGAATAGACGATATCAAAAATGTTCTCTCAACATTGCAAGGCTTTTGTTTCGCTATTTTTTTCAGCCATAGCAAGACTTTATGAACGTGCATTTGCTCATACAAAAATGAACACAGAGAGAGAGAGAGAGAGAGAGAGAGAGAGAGAGAGAGAGAGAGAGAGAGAGAGAGAGAGAGAGGTTAAGTATCCAACAATATGAACAATATGAGGTATGAAAAGATTTTATAACCAAAAAGCCAGAATGTGAACAAAATCCTAACAAACCAACTCACCTCATCTAAGATTGCATAGCGTTATCTGTTATTTCGCAAAACCAAACAATCTCTTCTTTGCCTAAGCAGGTGGAATACCCCAACTACATTCAGCTTTAGAGGCAAATTGGTTTTACAACGCAAAAGCCTTATCTAGACCGGGGCAGAAAAAAATCTGAGAGAGGAAAAAAAAAAAGAGCACCAATTATTTTCGAAAAAATCGTGCTACTCCAATTCCTGCCTAATTACTAACTGGACATGCACAGAAGAAACGGTTCATCTCTCTCTACCATTTCAGTAACTAAAAAAAAAAAAAAAAAAAAAAAAAAAAAAAAAAAACCGCAAGATTTTAGTTGGCTCTTTTCATATATTGTTACATTTTTAGTCAATTCAATTTCTTTATTCAAGGTGTGGTATCTTGGACCTTATCAACACAGGGCGCGTTTTTAATGCTCTACTTTTCATTCTTTCTGATTAAACAGTCATTTGAAACAGGCATTTTCGAATAATGGCACCAATATACCATGAAAAGCAATTAAGAAAACGTGAACGTTTTGAGCAAATAACTAACGAAAAACGCTTCCTTTAACTACCACAGGATAGATTCACTAGTTTCATCTAAAAGCGCTCTTTGGTTTCTTCAGCTGCCTGACACTGGTAGTTATTCCTAAGCCTGTGAAGTGCTCTTTGGGACACCAGGCACTACAATTCCTAGACGTCAGAAGATCTCTCAAGGATGATTTTAGGCAGATATTCCTAGCTCTGTCTTTCTCCTTAAAACAAAGTGATGCTGAGTTTATATAAACTGATGTCACTACTATGATCATCCAGTAATCTTTAACTTCAGCAGTAATTTATTGAACACCTCCACGTCCAGGTTGACACAAAGATGGACTTCCATGACTGAAGACTTCCGTCCAATCTAGGCTTATCGTGGACTTGCGGGAAAACTCATGGCTTTGGTTACTCAACCTAAATGGGTCCCCTGTTTCATGCCAACCCCAAAACCTGGCAAAAGTGGAATGAAATGTCAAACAAAGAGGAAGTGGGGAAGTTTTATATTAAATGTAACAAATTACAATATGCTAAGTGGCCCAGATGACGCCTAAAACGCAATTAAAAAATGTCCCTTGAATGAATTTAAGCAGAAATCTACAGCACCATTTTCAAGCTATTTTGACAGCCAATAAAATGAATCTGCGGTCAAAAATAGACATCAAGCACACAGACAGACAAAATATCAAGAGAAAGATAAATCCCTTGCAGAAATCAAATTGCTCACAGCTTTCCTGTGATGAGAAAAACTTTTAACATCTTCATACATAAGTATTTTCCTTTCACTACCGAAATAGGAATTTCCATTAAATAAATATTAATCGCTGCTTCCTGAACACCATTATTAAGAATTCACCCTTCCCAACAAAGCATAATATTCACCTCTAGAATACTGAAATTAAGAATGATTTCTTCCGGAACTAGGAATCTTCCCATTTGGAACGGTGGAGCTGGGAATCTTTCCTTCTGGAACCCCGGCACAAGGACCATTATACTCTGGCGCTGGTAAATAAGGTTCAGTGCCCCTAATGATGTGATGCGTAATAATTTACCGTTTCGTTGCTACATCATTAAATGGTCATTAGCGATGCCTTATAGGTGTCACGGGGAGGGGGGGAGTGTTTCGTCTAGTTAATGGAAAAAATATTTCTGCTGATT
>NC_089750.1:64287206-64299706 GCF_040412425.1 Macrobrachium rosenbergii
TATATATATATATACACATACAGTATATACAATGGAGAAGCACCCATCTCTCAAACTAATCGTTACCTTATGTAACCTGCATAAACTTTGCTGTCAAAGGGAACAGTCTGTAACATTCGATTATCTACCAAATTAACCTAACCTGCACTAATTCAATTATTCTACACATAAAAAATTTACCTTGTCTTACCTCACATAACTTGATCTTACCTAACCTAACCGAAGACAAGTCAAGTAGCATTCCTATAAAACTAACCGGCCTAACCTTAACTAAAGGGAAGATAATTGTGAATACGAGATATAGCATGACTGTCTGACTAATCTTGCCTTACCTTGCATACTCTTATACAATTTGATCTAAATTTAACCCCTTCTAACCACAACTACGAACGAAAAATGTGTGGAAAAATAGAGCAAACCAGCGATAACAGAGCATCAAGAGGAGTCCATCTTCCATTATATTACAAGCGAATAAATAAATAATTTGAAAAAATGCAGATGAATGAACATACAAATACATCGCGATAAACTAACCTACCCTCGATCCGTCCCCACACTTGTTATCAATCAACGGGAGTTCATGATAAAAAAAAAGGACAATAGTCAATTAGCGGAAACTGTAATATACTGATTACGGAGTTAATCATTAATCATAATCACTACATGTGTTACTACACATGAGTGGACCTGAAGTCATTTAGAATCCACCATCCGGCTCCCAATTTGAGATGAACAGAGAATGGAGGACAGGATATTTTCTTGTCAAATATTTGTCACAAAACATTTTAGGAGAAAATATTTGTCACAAAGGATTTTAGGAGAAAATATTTGTCACAGCAATTTAGGAGAAAATACCTCTCACGAAGAATTTTAGGAGAAAATATTTGTCACAAAGCATTTTAAGAGAAAATTTCTGTCACAAAGCATTTTCAGAGAAAATGTCACAAAACGTTTTAGGAGAAAATATCTATCACAAAGCATTTTAGGAGAAAATATTTGTCACAAAGCATTTTAGGAGAAAATATCTGTCACAAAGCATTTTAGGAGAAAATATCTGTCACAAAGCATTTTAGGAGAAAATATCTGTCCCAAAGCATTTTAGGAGAAAATATCTGTCCTAAAGCATTTTAGGCGAAAATACTTGTTACAAAGATTTTAAGAGAAAATATTTGTCACAAAGCACTTTAGGAGACAATATTTGTCACAGCATTTTAAAAGAAAATATGTCACTAAGCATTTTTGGAGAAAATATCTGTCAAAAAGCATTTTAGGAGAACGGACACGATTCTAATCGATTCCTGACAGATGTCTGGTCTCACACTTCACTTGAAAACAACTAAATCCCAGAAAATAGAAAATAATGAGAAGTCAGAATCTGAATCTGGAGTCTCCATAATATCCAGCGAAGGCTCTCATACATAATGTAGAGAGAGATCACAGGTTCTCAGTCTTGGGTTCGCTGGAGGGTTTCAAAGGGTACTGTACGGCTGATTGAAATCTATTTGAGAGAGAGAGAGAGAGAGAGAGAGAGAGAGAGAGAGAGAGAGAGAGAGAGAGAGAGAGAGAGAGAGAGTTGATCAACGACATATTAATATACTACAATTTCAGCAAATTGGTTATAAAAATTGCGGTACCATTTCATACACGATTAGTCTTCATCTATATCAACTTGCGGTCAGCGCTGATCAGATAAAATGAGAGTGGTGCTAAAATTATGTGGGTCGACCCCTATCTCACATATTTGGGCAAAATAGGGATTTGTTCCAAGGCTTACAATCACCCTAAGGATTCGCAACGCTGGATTACCAGCACTGACACACTCATCTTAATGAATACATGTACGTACCACAGAGAAAATAAGGGTTACATCTTTTCCACTTTAATGCCCAATTTATAATATATATATATATATATATATATATATATATATATATATATATATATATATATATATATATATATATATATATATATATATATGTATGTATATATAATTACACATATGGAAACTGAGTTCACTAAGAAATGCCACTTGAAAACTACTGCTAACCCCAGGTGGAGAACACCTGATATACAAACATTACGACAAACGGTTAAGTCACCTTACCTTTTTTTGTCGAGACACCTCTGTTATCTCGTCATCCTTTTGAACTTTCCAGCCAGTCTGAAATCAAAGAAAAATATAGGAATTACGACTGCTATCAAAGCCAATTAACAATGAAAACCTTTAAAATAAATTGAAAGAGAAGTATATGTTTTTAAAACTAGATTAACTCAACAATGACTCAATGTTTGTATAACTATCATTAAAACTAAGCATCTTAATTCCTATCCAGAGCCGCCTCACAATCGAAATTCAACCACCGATACTTGTCCCCACAGACCATCTCTCCATGAAATTTCTTTTGATATCCATCAACAAACTTCAGATACCTTATGGACATATAAACGAAACAGTCAATAGTTATTTCATTAATCTTCAACGAACTCAGCTGGCAGGTGATAATTAAGCGTAACCAATTAAAAAAAACAGACTTGTAATTATATTTACCCCCCAGGCACGACAGATCACCATCTCCATCAGGAAAAAAAAACAGAAAAATGGGACAAAAAACATACAAAAAAGATGGAGAACTTATTATAGGGACACCAGGTCAAATTGAAATACGTTCCCTGGTAATCGAATTAAGGCCTTGAGAGAGAGAGAGAGAGAGAGAGAGAGAGAGAGAGAGAGAGAGAGAGAGAGAGAGAGAGAGAGAAAAATCCGAGACGAAGATGACAGATGTTGTCATCGTTATAGTGAACTGCACTTATATTATTAACAGCTCCTGCTCTTACAGAGAACTTTGAGGAAAGTGTGTGTGTGTGTGACAGAGAGAGAGAGAGAGAGAGAGAGAGAGAGAGAGAGAGAGAGAGAGAGAGAGAGAGAGAGATGGCTGTTTTCAACGGTTGGGCTTCGAGGCAGCAAATTCGAGCGTCTCTCTGCGCCTCCAACCATAGGGTCCGCCAACAGACTAACCAACATTAAAGCTGACGTGGAGGAGGAGGAGGAGGAGTAAAACACCAGGAGGAAGAGGAAGAGGAAGACGAGTAAATGGATGAGGAAAAGAAATCAGGAGGGAAAAAGAAAATGGGGTGCAGATATGAAAGAAAAGTTGGATCGAGTGATTAAGGATATTAAACCAACTTCATATCACAGAGGAGGAGGAGGAGGAGGGAGAAGGGAGAAACAGGAAAAGGAAAGGTAAGGGTAAAGAATTAAGCAATAAAGAGGGAGGCAGAACAATAAGAGGTGGCAGGGAAAGACAAAGAAGGCTGATAAAGAGGGGGCAAGAAACAGAAGCGCAGAAGGGCAAGGAGAAATGAGTGGAAGTTCGGGAGTACGAGGGCGAGAATAAAGGAAGAGGAAGAAGGGGAGAATGAAAGAGAAAAAAGGGGGGAGCATGGGGGAAAGATGAATACGTCAGATTATGTTTACTGTGTATCACAGCATTATTATTATTATTATTATTATGATTATGATTATTACTCAGCGCCACTGCAATTTCCGCCCAACACGCGGATCTCCAATTTCGGGAGACCGGAGGAGAGACCATAATGGCACTACAGAGCACTAAATGGCCCTCACGTACAAGAGCCATCATCGTCTCATGCCTACAGAAATATCATGGAGGCTCCGGAAGTACGTGAGAGCCATCTCCCTAGGAATGAAATTCACCCCTAAGGCCCGTTTCGGGTGCGCGTGCTTGTCTTTTAGCACCAGAATGAGACCTCTCTCTCTCTTTTTTTTTGTCATCTTTAATACACACACAAACACACATACACACACAGACAATAAATGACGATTCCTGGAGGACCATCTTGTCATAGGAGACTAATAACGTACTCAACTTAAGAGACCTTTGTGTATGTGTATGTGTGTGTTTTGTCTACTTGTATGCATATAGATGCGTACCTCTCTCTCTCTCTCTTTATAAATACACTAAGAAATCTGTACACCTCTCGGACCAGCTGGGCATAGGGGAAATCAGGGAGTCCTTAGCATATGGGTCCTTTATTTTGTGAGTTTTGATGTCTTGTTTTGTCTTAAGAGCATCAATTGCTCTAAAAGCCCTTCGTCTGTGTATATTAGTGTCGTTCTTTGATACTCCTTTCAAACATGAAAAAGAAAAATAGGTAAGTGTGTTTGTTTTTTGGACTTTTTTTTATTTCGTATGAGCATCAAGATGTAGCGACAACCTCTTGCACGCACAAGAGGGAAGGTGACCGTACCTGTAGGTCATGCGACCTGCGACGGGTACCTGCAGGCCATGCAACCTGTGACGAGTACCTGCAGGTCATCCGGCCTCTTATAACTCCTATGCCTTCTCGTACTCCTGCTTGAAATATCAGTTCCCCGAAACCTCCCGTTCTTGAAATTTTCATACCTTCCAATCCCCCCTCCCTAATTTGTTGAGGTTTTCGTATTACGGCAGTAGCCATTCTCTCTCTCTCTCTCTCTCTCTCTCTCTCTCTCTCTCTCTCTCTCTCTCTCTCTCTCTATCTGGGCTCGCTGCAATAACGACGACAGCACCTCCGAAAAAAACATTCGCGAGTCCCCAAATAGGAGAGAAACATTGAGGGAAAGGCCGCATGTGTTCCCGGGTCTCATGCCCCATCTGGAAACCAAATGCCAACAGTTGTGAGCAAGAAAGAGAGAGTCCTTCAGGTTATTGTATTACAGCTGCCGTGGGGCCTTTCCGCTCTCTCTTCCTCCTCTTCAACATATGAAAATGGAATGCTGCTCTTCTCGCTGACTCGATCTCAGTGTTTCTCGGTAAATGTTTACGGTGGTAGGAAGACCACAAGGGCTGCCAAAGCACTGGGGTTGATTGAACGAAAGAAGTCCTGTAAACAAAATCAATTATTTGATAATATTTAATTTTTTTTTAAATGTACGGTAAAAAAAAAAAAATCAAAAGTTTAGACACGTAAATGATCGTCCGCAGACAAGAATAAATTTTCATAAAAACTCCCCTGTTTGGTTGATCGAAGTACATCTTTTATTCAAATTCAATTAAGTATTCGTTATTTTAAGATGCAACTCAAAGTAAACCAGTTACACAGACATTTAGACACACAAAAGACCGTCCGCAGATGTGAATCAATCTCAAAAAATAGACCTCTGCTTGGCTGATCGAAGTACATCCTCTAATCAACTTCAATTATGTGTTAACTAATTAACTTTAAGACTTAACTACTACATACGTAGCAAAACCCGAAAAAAATACGAAAGGATACATAAAAAATCGTACGCAAATTCCAAAAAACTTTAATCAAAAAGGTAAATATGAAGTGGCTAAAGGGGTTTACGCGACAACTATGACTACAGACACAACATCCACACAAGCCAAAGATATACAAAAGTTCCTCATCTCTTAACTCACATTATCTCGGTCCATCAGACCTCCGATTAAGAGGCCCTATCAACACAAACCCGCACTGCGGTTCTTTGATTATGTTGACAACCCGGCTTAAAATATAATGGATTCGACACATTCCGTAGCGGTTTTTTTCCCAGGCATAAAACCGCATGTCCAACACGATGGAATGTCGCTTTATTGTTTTAAGCTTGCGTGGGAACTTAGAATAAAAATCGGTATGTCGAATTATACTGTCTAGAACGTCTTTGCCTTATATTCTTCGTCAAATCACAACCGTTGCATATGTACTGTATGTACAGTATGTATATGTATGTATATATATATATATGTATATATATACAGACATATATATATATTTATATATATATATATATATATATATATATATATATATATATATATATATATATATATATACATACATACGAGTTGTTAGCGCGCTGGAACGGCTCTGCTGTCTCCCCTACCCTCCCGATCCTCAACCTACCCCGCCTCCACCCGGGGCGGACAAACAGGTTTGCAGGAGGACTGTGGATGTCTCTCCTGCCCACCCGTTCCCCTACCTACCCTGCCCTACCCGGGCCGGACAAACCAGTTTGCAGGGGGTGGGTGGCAGTGTCACGTCTCCCCTACTGTCACCTGGGGGAGGACAAACAAGATCCACTCGGATTTAATAATATATATATATATATAATATACATATATATATATAATTATTTATTATATATATATATATATATATATATATATATTTAATATATACTGTGTATAAACATATATATATATATATAATATATATATATATATATATATATATATATATATATATATATATATATATATATATATATAGAGAGAGAGAGAGAGAGAGAGAGAGAGAGAGAGAGAGAGAGAGAGAGAGAGAGAGAGAGAGAGAGAGCAAATTACAAACAAGTGCACTTACGTTTACATGTACTATATCTTTAACCATAGCTCTCTCTCTCTCTCTCTCTCTCTCTCTCTCTCTCTCTCTCTCTGTGTGTGTGTATGTGTAGGTTATTGCCGCGGGGGCGTCGAGGTGCGTGACTGTGCCAAGGTAGGCAAACTGCCCGAAAAGAAATCCACGTGTGTTCATTTTATGTTCTTCCCACGAACGCAACGCTGGCATCTCGGGATCGCGGATGTTTCAGTGAATAATAATTTTCTTTTTTGTTGGTATAGAGAATATCTAGCTTTGGTACTCTCTTCTTGAATCAGTTTCCCCTTCATCTCATAACCCTTCATCTCTAAAGAGGTTTCTGGCATCACTCAATGTTAAGCCTCACTCTTTTCTTATGTTCTTTAGGTCTTGGCTACCCTATCACTTTCTCCTTTGGAGAGAGAGAGAGAGAGAGAGAGAGAGAGAGAGAGAGAGAGAGAGAGAGAGAGAGAGAGAGAGAGAGACTCAAAAACTACAATTAACAATGACCTCATGAAATAGTCGAGAAAATACAGGAGGGGACAGAAAACCCCACATCCTGAAAGTGAGGGGTTTCAAGTACTTATTAATACTGATTCACTCTCGAGTCCACAACGTCCACAAAGAACGACTAACACCGCCAGGAAATCCAACTACATGTAAAAGGGCGTTGAAGAAAAATGACAAAGTTACAATACAAAAAAACATTACGAGACCAACACGTAAAGAAATATACCTACTTAACAAGAAAAACGACACCTACAATACATTTAAATATCACCTCAACATAACTGATGATGCCGTTCTGATGTCCCAAGTCGATTCAACGAATTTCAATGAAAGCATTTAGGATTTTCACAGAAAACGAGAAAACTATTTACGTTCAAAGTCTGGCACATATAAGATTAAGCACTTGTCAACAAGCACGAGTATTAATGTTAACCATCTATCTCTTCAGCAAGAGAAACTCTTAACGCCAGGTTTCCAAGAAACAAAACAAAACGATAAATCAGCAGATACATTACGAAATGCGTGAAGACTTTTAAAAACATTTTTGCAGAGCAGGGCAGTTATTTATCTTCTATACAACGGATTTATTCCCCTTCCCAGTCAGAATCCAACTTAAATTAGGATTTGACTTTACTTCAAAAGTTGAGTCATTACCCTTACGTATATTTTCTCCGATTACTGCGAAGTTATTTAATGTATACACATTTACACGGAAAGAGCCCATATACAAGAAAAAGGAAAAATAAATGTAAAGAGAAGAGAAGTATTGATAAATTCATAAGGAAAAGCCCATATACAAGAAACAGGAAAAATGAGTGTAAAGATAAGAGAAGTATGGATACAGTGCAAAAATCAACTACTCTCGATGGCATAAATTACGAAGTGGATAAATATTTGAGTATAGATAAAAGCAGATGGGAGAAGTAACAAACTAAAGCAAGATAAACGACGCCTTAAAGTAATAAAACCTCTTATATACTCCCAATAATTAACATTATAACCTTACCGGGGAAAGGATGGCACAACTTCGAATTAAATGGAGCTGAAGACCTAAATGAGAGCAATTAAATATCGGTTAGCTGAACAAAACGCGGATGGTGACCTTCTGCAAAGCAAGCTGCACGCACCGACTGTTCCATCAATTGAAGTAAAGACGACAACAGCTGGACAAAAATTATTTAATTTTACAGCATCCAAAGAGTTTTATTATCGGACTTACTTTTCTTTACCGGTGGAGGAAACTATTAGTAAATATGTAACACTGCATTAGCTAACTATTAGTAAATATTCAAAACGCTGCAGCCAGCTAGCGTTAGAATGGTTCTTAGAAGGAAGACTGTATATGACAAAAAGTTCTTTTAAACTCTTACAAAGTTAAGTATACCTTAGTTTAACCAGACCACTGAGCTGATCAACAGCTCTCCTAGGGCTGGCCTTAAGGATTAGACTTATTTTACGTGGCTAAGAACCAACTGGTTACCTAGCAACGGGACCCACAGCTTATTGTGGAATCCGAACCACATTATAACGAGAAATGAATTTCTGTCATCAGAAATAAATTTCTCTAATTCTTCATTGGCCGGTCGGAGAATCGAACGCGGGCCCAGCAGAGTGCTATCCGTGAACGATACCAACCCGTCCAATGAGGAACTCTTAAACTCTCACAAGCTTACCCAATAGGTTTGGACTGACAAATATTCCTACTAGCGTGGCACCTGCCAGTTCGTCAGCTTACTGGGTATTCGTTCATATTATAAAACTATCAAGTCTTCTGTACAGCCCCTACACCGTATAATCAAGGCCACCGAAAATAGATCTACCTTTCGGTGGTCTCGGTGTAATGCTGTATGAGCCGCGGCCCATGAAACTTTAACCACTGCCAGGTGGTGGCCTGTCCTATATCGTTGCCAGAAGCACGACTATGGCTAACTTTACCCTTAAATAAAATAAAAACTACTGAGGCTAGAGGGATGCAATTTGGTATGTTTGATGATTGGAGAGTGGATGTTCAACATACCAATTTGCAGCCCTCTAGCCTCAGTAGTTTTTAAGATCTGAGGGTGGACAGAAAAAGTGCGGACAGAATAAAGTGCGGACAGAAAAAGTGCGGACAGAATAGAGTGCCGACAGAAAACGTGCGGACAGAATAAAGTGCGGACAGAACAGAGTGCCGACAGAAAAAGTGCCGACAGAATAAAGTGCCGACAGAAAAAGTGCGGACAGAATAGTGCCCCAACAGAAAAAGTGCGGACAGAACAGAGTGCCGACAGAAAAAGTGCGGACAGAATAGAGTGCCGACAGAATAAAGTGTCGACAGAAAAAGTTCGGACAGAATAAAGTGCCGACAGAAAAAGTGCGGACAGAATAGAGTGCCAACAGGAAAAAGTGCGGACGGACAGACAAAGCCGGCACAATAATTTTCTTTTACAAAAAACTAAAAATGGGGAGGGGGCACTCAATCAAGAGCTAATCACTTTCATTCTTACCTCAGAGCTGAAGGCACACTGCATCTCATCAACAGCCAATCAGGCTCATTCACAGATTAATCGCGTTTGGCGTGGCACCCTTCGCCTTAGCTGACATCGTTTTACGGGAGAAGTTACTTTTGGGTACGATTAACGATTTGACAAATTCTTAACTTTATAAACTTCATAAATCTCACAACATGACAGGCTCAGAGAGAGAGAGAGAGAGAGAGAGAGAGAGAGAGAGAGAGAGAGAGAGAGAGACAGATGGATTTTTACCCGAGCTGCTGCTTGGGTACGATTAACGAGTTTTAGAATAGGTACGCTATAAATTTTACAAGGTGACAAAATCCGTTCAGAGAGAGAGAGAGAGAGAATTTTCCCACTGAAAAACACAAAATAACCCCTTTTATTCATATAGCACTGGATATTTGTGGTGTGTTAATATTCAAAATTGCGAAAACGAGCGCGCGCGCATACAAGCGCATGCAAGCTCTGGAAACCCAAACGCAACGGCTCTTAACCTTTTTCCCCAACCATAAACATCAGAGTTACCAGGCCACCAGACCTAAATCCAATTAATCTGACATGATAGAGATTAATACAATTATATTAACAAATAATACACAAATATTGTAGCATGAAATCTACTTGTTATTTTCACCCGATCAATGGAAATGCAACGGTCATGCAATGAACGACTAACTTCACCGTTTCCAACCAGTTTCTACTGAAATCCTTTTGAATTCAGAATAAGAAATAAAGAAAGGCAAAGAATAGGAAATAAAAGGAGGGCAAAGGCTATTTCAGCTAAAATGTCAATATATCAGTTCATGTCATATATACCTCGAGCTGAAATAGACCAATATCACTTTTGTAACGTAATACTCTTATTGCATAGTTTTATCATCAATTTACGATATTAAACTGTTGGGAAACTGAACTCGCTCGATGAACTGTTAGGGAAACCCTTGTGGGATTTAAGGTATACTTGAGTGGGAAAACCTGGGGATTAGTAAAATTCAACTTAAAGCCCTTAGTCCTACCGCTCCTGTTTACCTTCAAAACGCCCAGCGGCAAACATGAAGCGACCTCAGAAAACGGAAAGTTGTTGCGACACCACATTACGTAAACAAATCAATCAATCATGCATGAAACTGATGGCTTATCTGCAGCTGACCCCGTCACGATTCCATCCGATCCCAGATGCAAGATCATGTTTTGTTGTCATCATGAATATGCTATATTCCTCTCTGAATAAAAATCTATTTATCAACTAATCTTCATTCAAATGAATACTTTAATACTGATCAACATGTGGTTATTGGAACTGCCCGTGAGCAAACTTTATTTATATTCCCTATGAGCAATCTGCATGATCATAGGACGTCCACATCTACATTAAACTGGCCAAAAGTTGGTACGTTCACGTTAGTCACAAAAGAAGATACAAGGAGGCTTAGCGTAATGTTAACGACACCTGAAGAAAAAAAAAAGAACTGACAACAAACCTTAACGGTCTGGCACAAGAAACAGCGCCATACAGAGGCCTAAAAACCTTGGGTAAATAGATATAGACATCATCAGCAACATACAAAAGCTCTAAACGTTAGTTCCTTTTTCTAAAACTCGACCGTTCCGAGTTATGAGGTCACAGCGTTTGATGAAGAAGGTAAAGTAACCTCAACCACAAAGTACTGTGGATAATGAATTGTCACATTAGGGCTATTAAGTTCTAGCAGAGAGAGAGAGAGAGAGAGAGAGAGAGAGAGAGAGAGAGAGAGAGAGAGAGAGAGAGTGTGTGATACTGGCTCACACTGAGAACAGAATAGAATACTGGATAGAATGTAGGCCAAAGGCCAAGAGCTGGGACCTATGAGGTCATTCAACGCTGAAAGGGAAATTGACAGTAGGGTGGTTTGAAAGGTGTAACAGGAGGAAAACCTCGCAGTTGCACTATGAAACAATTGTTAGAGAGGGTGGAAAGTCAGATGGAAGAAAGAGATGGTTCACATTGAGACCAGAAAGACAATGGACAAAGCAAGCAAGTAACGAGGACTGGAAACAAAATTCAACTTCAATTTCATTCTGTAATATGGTTTTAGCAAGGCAAGCTTTCACTGCAACGTTGGGACCTTATACTCCGACACATTTCTCAAACGATTAAAATTGAATTTTTACTTAAATGATCGAAATGGAAGCAAATTCAGGATGCTATACCATGAGTCTCGGGTAAATACCAAGGATTTTTCACAATCCCCTGACACCTTCGCCAACGAAGTTGGGCAAAGATTTATGTAGTCAACCATGTCTCTGTCCGCTATATGTTTCTAAACGACATTGAAACATATATACGTAATACATGCATATACACACATACATATACATGTTCGTGTATATGTATACATAACCACACAGTAGTACGGCCAGATTAAAATTGTTTTGGTGCTATTTACTTTTGTACATAATGCTTTCTCAATATACAAAAAAAAATTGTTAAATTTACTTTTCTACTTAGCTCGTTCTTAACGTAGGAAAAAAATAAAAAATAAAAACCAATACCTACGATATTAAGCCAGGAGACGTGACACCTAAATGATAGCAGTTGAAACATCCTTCGGCAAAAACAGCATCCCACGGGCAGACATTGAGTGACAGACTGACAGGCATGAAGAGAGACAGAAGAACGAACATACTGAGATTCCACCAGCAGAAAGAGGAAGAGACAGAAGAATTGACCATAAATGAGATGACGCTGCCATTCTTTGTCGCCAATCACGAAGACGTTTATCTGCAGACGAAGATCCCACAAACGTTTCTTCCTACGAATATTAGGTTGACAGGGGGCTGCGTTCGTTTGTCTATCAGATTATCTCAAAAAAGTTGATGGTGGAACTCCATGATATTTCGTGGGGTATTAGGCAGTGGGCCAAGTAACAGGGAAGAGTAAATAATGAGAGAGATCTAAATATGAATCAAATGTTATCTCAATTGGTACCAGGAGAGCTGTATATATTTTTTTCCATTATAATGTTAGTTTATAAAAGAAGCGCTATATACTGATGAAAAAATAAATAAATAATCAATATGTACCATGTAAACACTTCATGATTTCAAGTGGATCTGGCCAATAGTATTTTTATGGTGTTGGTGGAAGTATAAGGC